>NC_091448.1:29789819-30082319 GCF_964237555.1 Oryctolagus cuniculus | reverse complement strand
GTAGATACAAGGATTTTAGGATTCAGTAGTTATTGATAAGAGTCACTGGTATATTCCTGTAGTAGTTTTCCAAATGTAGTGTGCATGAAAATCACTGAAAGACTTGTTAAAGTAGACTGCTATGACCCAGCAGCTTAGAATCTGATTTAGTAGCTCTAAGGTAGGGATCAATAATTTGCATTTTTAGCTAGTTTCCAGATGATATTAATTATGTGATCCACAAAATGATTTAAGAACAAATGCTCGGGGCTGGCACTGTGGCTTAATGGATAAAGTCGCCACCTACAGTGCTGGCATACCATATGCATGCCAGTTTAAGTCCCAGCTGCTCCACTTCATCCAGCTTCCTACTCTTGGAAAAGCAGAGGAAGATGGTCCAAGTACTTTGGCCCCTGCACTCACCTGGCAGACCCAGATGAAACTCTTGGCTCCTGGCTTTGGCCTGGCCCAGCCCTGGCCATTGTGGGTATTTGGGGAGTGAACCAGCAGATGGAAGATCTCTCTCCCTTTCTCTCTCTCTCTCTCTCTCTCTCTCTCTCTCTCTCCCCCCCCCCCTCTCTCTCACACACACACACACACACACACACATTCTCTTTCTCTGCCTCTGCCTCTCCCTCTCTGTAACTCTGACTTTCAAATAAATAAATAAATCTTTAAAAATATGCTCATAGAAAGATAAAAAACAAGGACAAATTACGGCAATTGAAAGCCAACCATGCAAACCAGAGGGCCTCTTTGCATAAACAGAAACTCTCTTCATTAAGTCAGGGCAGAGAATGCTAAGGGAAAAACCCAGGACTTAATAGAATACATGATTGTCAAAGATGGTTGAACACCCAAATAAGGCTTATCTTTACACTAAGATCATCCCTGTTTGGGAAGACTTGAAATCCTTATTCATCAAATGAGGGTTTCTGATGGGCCCCCTGTGAGATTTTGGATGTCCAGTCTCCTCTGAACCATTTGAGCTTGTGGTTATAGCTATATTCTTTCTTTTAACAGGTAGCTCATTGCACTCCCATCTTTACTGCACTGAAATACAGCTCTGTACATGGCAACATATGACCTCTGCTGGTCCTGCTCCCATGTTTCTATCAAACCATTCTAGATTATCCTACCTAAGCTCTGTGTGTTGTCTTTGAGCTATTTTGTACCTTTTGTTAATTTTGAATCACTGGTGTGTGTGAACTTTGTCTGATACAGATTTAATTTACTTTTCCTCTCCCCAAGAATAGCCAGTTTTCATTCCTGATTGGTAAATCCAGTCACCCTTCACAGACTGTCGATCCTTTCCGGAGTTTCAAGTCCTCCAGTTTTCTTCAGTATAAGCCCACAATCTCCCAAAATTACTTTTCTCAATCTTTCACCTTCCTGCTTCACTCATTCAGAAACTAAAACCAAAAACTAAAATCTGACTGCCTAGATCCCTAAAGGAAATCAGGCTGCCTTGTAAGTGGCCTGTCTTCCCATAACCTAATGAAGCTATGCAACGTGGAGCTCCATAACTTGGTGGACTTGGAAGGGCTTACCATAGATTACATTCTCCCTGGGCGTTCGCCATCTGGCCACTGAAGAAGTTATGTGAAAAGCTTAAGGCAGCCTACCCTTCAGGGAGAGATAACCCAGACTCTGGAAGGTATCATCAAGAACACCCGCATCTTAGCTTGAGACCTTCGAGAGTGTCAGGCACTGGCATGATGGCATAGCAGGTTAAGCCTCCGCTTGCCATGCCAGCATCCCGTATAGGTGCCAGTTCAAGTCCTGGATGCTCTACTTCTGATCCAGCTCTCTGCTAATGCACCTGGGAAACCAGCAGAGGATTGCCCAAGTGCTTAGGCCCTTGTACCCACATGAGAGACCCAGAAGAAACTCCTGGCTCCTGGTTTCTGCCTGACCTCTCTCTGGCCATTGTGGCCACTGTGGGAGTGAATGAGGGGATGGAAGACCTCTCTCTATTCTTCCTCTCTCCCTCCCTCTGTCTGTAACTCCACCCTTCAAATAAATAAAATAATGTCTTTAAAAAAAAAGAAAGAAAGAAATTCAGCAAGGCTGCTGAATAACCAGTTTTCCTCTGTAGACCTCTTGATATCTACCAGACTGGTGAACCTCAGGGTTCACCTCCTGGCTCTTCCCTCTTTTGAGATAAAATCTACCTTTTTTTTGACAGGCAGAGTTAGACCGTGAGAGAGAGACAGAGAGAAATGTCTTCCTTTACCCTTGGTTCACCCCCGCAATGGCTGCTGTAGCCAGTGTGCGGGGCCGGTGCACTGCGCTGATCCAAAGCCAGGAGCCAGGTGCTTCCTCCTGGTCTCCCATGCAGGTGCAGGGCCTAAGCACTTGGGCCATCCTCCACTGCCCTGCCGGGCCACAGCAGAGAGCTGGACTGGAAGAGAAGCAACCGGGACAGACCTCGGCACCCCAACGGGGACTAGAATCCATTCTGCCCATAGTGCAGGTGGAGGATTAGCCTAGTGAGCCGTGGTGCTGGCCAAGATACAACCTACCTTTAAGAAAAGATTTATTTATTTGAAAGGCAAAATTACAGAGAGAGGAAGAGAAGGAGAGAGATCTTCCATTTGCTAATTCACTCTCCATAGGGGAACAAAGGCCAGGGCTGGCCCCGGCAAAGGCCAGGACTTGAAACTTCATATGGATCTCCTACGTGGGTGGCACAGACCCAAGCACTGGGCCCATTATCTGCTGATTTCTCAGGCACTTTGTCAGGGAACAGAATCAGAAGTGGAGTAGCCAGGGCTTGAACTGGTGCCCATCTCGGATGCTGATGCTGCAGATGGTCGCTTAACTGCTGTACCACGGTGCTGGCCCCCATTGAATTTTTTTTGTGAGGATATTAATATATGTAAAGAGCTTAATTCGTGTCTAGCATGGATACATACTAAATAAATGTGAGTCATTAACACTAATAAAGAGCATGCAATGAAAGTGAGAGAAGATACACAAATCAAATTTTTTAAGCTATGCAAATTCTCTCCAGATTGCCTTGCTACTGTGTACTGCTAATTAACCACATGTATCATGCCCCTTACCTTAGAGCAAAAGCACAAATAGAACACCTTTGACCAGCTGCAAATAGTGCAAGTTCATGAATATGGCATGGTACCCACTCTATGGTGTAGCTGCTTCCTACTTCTTCAAGTTAATTTCTCCCTTGTGTCTTCTCATAATTAGCAAGGACTTCAATTTTATTTTTTTTCTACCTAGAAACCTTTTATTTAATGTATACAAACTTCATGCATTTCAAATATACAAATTTAGGAACATAGTGATTCTTCCCATTCTACCTTTCCTCCCTGCACTCCCACCCTTCTTCCTCCTCCCTCTCCTAGTCCCATTTTCATTTCTTACAAAGATCTGTTTTCAATTAACTTTATACACTAAGATTAACCCTACACTAAGTAAAGAGTTCAACAATTTTTTTTTATCTTTGACAGGCAGAGTGGACAGTGAGAAAGAGAGAGACAGAGAGAAAGCTCTTCCTTTTGCCATTGGTTCACCCTCCAATGGCCACTGCGGCTGGCGCATTGTGGCCGGCGCATCGCGCTGATCCAAAGCCAGGAGCCAGGTGCTTCTCCTGGTCTTCCATGCGGGTGCAGGGCCCAAGCATTTGGGCCATCCTCCACTGCACTCCCTGGCCACAGCAGAGAGCTGGCCTGGAAGAGGGGCAACCGGGACAGAATCCAGCGCCCCAACCGGGACTAGAACCCGGTGTGCCGGTGCCACTAGATGGAGGGATTAGCCTATTGAGCTGCGGCGCTGGCCAAGAGTTCAACAATTAGTATGAAAAAAAAAAAAAACCGTCCCACAACAGTTGAGACAAGGGCTGTTCAAAATCAGTGCATCTCAAAGTGCCAATTTCTTTGAAGTTTATTTCCTACACATCAGGGCCTTGGCACATGCCTGTGTGATGCTGGGAATGAATCCTTACCCACCTCCTTAGGTTCAGTAAATCCTGCTCTCTTTTAAGATTTAGCTTATAACCTCTTTTGTAAAGTTTTAAGTACTAGGTAAGGAAGTAGTTGTTTTTTGTGTCTCTACAGAACTTTAGACTGTACTATCAACATTGCTCTTGCCACACTGTAAGTTTTATTGAAATTATTTATATATGTATCTCTTTTTCTAACTGCATCACATTTTTAAACAGCTGGAACAGCACTGCATTTTTGGTGCTATGTATAGAAGTGGCATCCAATATGTACGTATTGAATGATTGTACTGAAATAAACAGGGGAAACACTGTGAGACATTGGCATAGGCTAAATCTTCTTGGATAAGACCCAGAATCACAGGCAATAAAGGAAAAATTAGATGAATGGGATTAGATCAAGCTAAGAGATTTCTGCACAGCAAAGGGAACACTCAACTAAGTGAAGTGGTGAGGTACAGAATGGGAGAAGATACTTGCAAATTATATATCTGGTAAAGGATTAATATCCAGGATATATGAAGAGCTCAAAAAACTCAACAATTTCAAAATAAGCAGTCCAATTAAGAGGTGGGCTAAGGATATGAACAGGCATTTTCCAAACAATGAAATGAAATCCAGTGGCCAGCAGGCATGTGGAGGAAAGATGTTCAGAATCACTATCCATCAGGGAAATGCAAATAAAAACCACTACAAGGTTTCACCTTGCCCAGTTGCAGTGACTATCATCCAAAAATCAAAAACCATAAATGCTGATGATGATATAGGGGAAAAGGTAACTTAATGCAGTGTTGGTGGGAATTTGAACTTGTACAACCATTTTGGAAGACAATATAGATAACCCTCAGAAATCTGAAAATATACATACAGTATGACCCAGCCACTTTACTCCTGGGAATTTACCCAAAAGAAATGAAATCAGCATATGACAGAGTTATTTTTATACCAATGTTTATCACAGCTCAGTTGACAATAGCTATGGTATAGTATCAACCCAAATGTCTGTCAACTGATGACTGGATAAAGAAATTGTGGTAGGCCGGCGCCGCAGCTCACTAGACTAATCTTTCGCCTGCGGCACCGCGCCATGGGTTCTGGTCCCGGTTGGGGTGCTGGGGTCTGTCCCGGTTGCTCCTCTTCCAGTCCAGCTCTCTGCTGTGACCTGGGAAGGCAGTGGAGGATGGCCCGCCTGCACTCGCATGGGAAACCAGGAGGAAGCACCTGGCTCCTGGCTTCGGATCAGCACAGCGCGTCAGCCGTAGCAGCCATTTGGGCGGTGAACCAACGGAAGGAAGACCTTTTTCTCTGTCTCTCTCTCTCTCACTGTATAACTCTGCCTGTAAAAAAAAAAAAAAAAAAAAAAAAAAAAGAAATTGTGGTATATATACACCATGGAACACTACTCAGCTGTAAAAAAGAATGAAATCGTATCTTTCACCACAAAATAGATGTAAGTGGAGACCATTTTCCTGAGTGAAATAAGCCAGTCCCCATAAGACAAATATGTTTTCCATAATTGGTAGTAATTAATATATAGAGTACCAAGAAAATGTAATATATATGAATGAAATTGGCATTTCAAGATTTAATTGTTGTTTATAGCCCTTTTCTATATTCCTGAGAAACAGTGGTTTTTCTACTTACTACTTGGTGAATTCGTTATTCAGGGAGGGTTAAGCTTGGTAAGTATGTCACTATAACATTTAAAAGAAAAATAAGAAAGGAAGGAGGAGAGAGATTGGGATTGAGAGAGGGAGGGAGGTTGGTGTGGGCAGGGTAAGGTTTAGGATGGCTTGTGTACTTTTTTTTATTTTTATTTTTGACAGGCAGAGTTAGACAGTGAGAGAGAGAGAGAGAGAGAGAGAGAGAGAGAAAGGTCCTCCTTCCACTGGAGGTCTTCACCCCCCAAATGGCCACTACAGCCGGCGCATTGTGCTGATCCGAAGCCAGGAGGCAGGTGCTTCCTCCTGGTCTCCAATGCGAGTGCAGGGCCCAAGGACTTGGGCCATCATCCACTGCCTTCCCGGGCCACAGCAGAGAGCTGGACTGGAAGAGGAGCGACCGGGACAGAATCTGGAGCCCCAACCGGGTCTAGAACCAACCCATGGTATCGACATCGCAGGTGGAGGATTAGCCTAGTGAGCTGGTTCACTTCCCCAGTGGGTGCAGTGGTTGGGGATAGACCAGGCCAAAGCCAGGAACCTTGAACTCCTTCTGAGTTCCCCACATGAGTGGCACGAGCCCAGCAATTGGGCCATTTTCTGTTGTTTTCTCAGGTGCATTAGCAGACAGCTGGCTGGGAAGTGGAGCAACTTAGACTGCAGCAGGCACTCATATGGGATTCTGATATCATAGGAGGCAGCTTAATCTACTGTGCCACCGTGCCCTAGACCTTGCAATTCTTTTATTATTCCAAAATTTCTGGTAGTGAGTTTAAAAACACATGAGTGCATATGAGCATGCATATATCTACACACAGACATGCACATATACATATATACTACTATTATTCTTTTGATAACCAGAATCATTATCAAGACTATTAGAAATGCTATTCACTCTTGTATTATTTATTTTCAAGAATATTTATTGCATTTTATTAAAAAGTTAGGTACATAATGCTCTATAACCATGTATCTGTTATAGTTGTTGCATAACTGCACATTCTTTCTCATAATTATAATTTCTCGAAATGAATATGTTATCACTTTAGTAGAGATTTTTAAATATTGAAAGATTGCTGTGACAAAGTTTAATTTCAATAATTGCATTAATTAAATCTTCAAATTTAATGAAAATATGCTAATAAGCTAAGATTAAAAAAAAGAAAGACTGCTTCTTCACCTGATGAAATGGAATTTCAAAGGCTAAATATTGCTAAGAACATTTTTAAAAATGTTGTAATTCTGAGGGGATACAATCTTAAACTATATATCATAATTTTATCTCTTGGCTTTCATAATACATAAAATTCATGCAACAAACATTTACTTTCTTATTTTATATTTCATGATTGAGTTTTTAGTCTGTGTTAGGTAATAAATGAAGGGGTCAGTTATGCTACAGATCAGATAGGACCTTAAGGCCTTGTGAAGAAAGGCAAGTAAACATTAATTAGAGTTCAAGCTGACAAGCGCTAAGGGTTAACGTATGGGTGCTATCTGTGCATATTGAAGCACTCTTCCTTTGTGTCAGCTGTTGCTTGCTTCTACTACCTGACAAACCACCTCCCTTAGTTCTGTATTCATTTTCTGTTCACATGTGCTTGTTCTAAATCTTCAATTAGTTCACAAACTCCCCAAGGTCATGGGACAGATTTTCCCTTCAATTGGTAAAGTCTCTGCACACCGTGGGTGCTCAATAAATGCCATCAACCAACTTTAGCCAATAATTGCCTCTTACTCGTGCTTCCCCTGAGCCTTGCTATACAAGTAACCAGGTGGCTTCCTTCTGGCTAACACTTAAAGTTGACTAGGTGGGCACTAAGGGAGCCATTCCAGAGCAAAGCAGCTCCCATCCTTGTTAATAAGATTTACAGAGGTAATCTGCCTGGCACGATAGAGAAACCCTGCCATTAATATAAAAAGGGCAATACCTTCAGTACAGAACAAAGTCAACTGTTTTACCTTATAAGACATTAACACGATAATGTCACTATTCCTCCAAGGGTGCTTGGCTTGCTAATAAATATGTGAATGCCATTCAGAAAGACACAGACAGACTAGTAGGTGAAATGTTTATGTTCTGTTGCTTGAGGGAAAAGTAGGATTTCTCCTCTCACCCCCTTTCTTCCAGTGTTGCATTATCACTGAAATATCTGAGTAGTCGTTCTCTATAAGTCTATAAAGCAAGGAGGCAAAAAAATATTTGAGTTATATTTAAGCAATAGTGATCATTTTCAGAAAGATCTGGGATTAGGATTCCCCTAAAGGAGCCATGTAATGCATTCAGAAATACATCCTGTGGACAGAACAGCTGACGATTGCTTAAGAATTTTGTTTTTTCCTATTGGCAGTGAGGGGTGTTCTGAAGGATTTAAGCAGTGTAGGCTCATGGGTAGAGATGTGTTTCAGGAAGGTTAAACAAGAATGAACATGTTGGGATAATTTTAGATGTTCATCATTATAATAATTTCTCATTTGAAATTTTCCCTAAAATTTAACTTATTCCAGATAGTATGGCTGCAAGTCATACAAAGCAGAGTTATAGAGAGGCAGAAGCAGAGAGAGAGAGGTTTTCCATCTGCTGATTCACTCCCCAGATGACCACAGTGGCTGGAACTGTGCCAATCCAAAGCCAGGAACCGGGAGCTTCTTTTGGGTCTCCCATGTGGGTGAATGGGCCCAAGGACTTGGGCCATCTTCTTCTGCTATCCTAGGCTGTAGCAGAGAGCTGGATCAGAAGTGGAGCAGCCGGGACTCGAACCAGCACCCATACGGGATGCTGGCACTGCAGCCGGCAGCTTTGCCCGCTATACCACAGCATTGGCCCTGTAATAATTTTTTAAGAGTATTTATTAATTTATTTATTTGAAATGTAGAGTGACGGAGAGAGATGGAGAGAGAGAGAGAGAGCGAGCGAGCGAGTGAGCAAGCAGTCTTCCATCCACTGGTTCACTTCCCAAAAGGCTAAATAGCTAGCTCTGTGCCATGCAGAAGCCAGGAGCCAGCAACTCCATCTGGGTCTCCTACATAAGTAGGATGGCAGTGATGTAAGCACTTCGGCATTCTGCTACTGCTTTGCCAGACTCAGTAGTGAAATCTGGATTAGAAGCTAGAGGAGCAGCCAGGATTCAAACTGGCACTCTATTATGGGATGACAGCATTGCAATTGACAGCTTAACCCGTTGTGCCACAACACTGGCTCCACATTGTCATAAGAGTATAGAAGTTTATAATTTAAGATTTTTATGGTATGACATTTCATTTGACCCTGATAATGTTGTTTTTATCCTCTTTTCTGATTTGAACAGGATTTGTTTCCCCAGAATCAAACAGACCCTTAAACCCCCAAAATCTTATGTTAATGGTTAGTGGATCCATGTTAATACTTGATGGATTAAAGGTAGAGTCTTGACTTAATTATAGCATCTGGAAAGTGGGACTAGTGGAAGGTCCTTAGGTCATTGGCAGCTTAAACTTGGAAGGACGTTCTCAAGAGAGGGAAGTTAATATAAGCCAGGCATGGTTTCTGTCTCTCTCTTGCCGTATTAGATGATTTTCCCACTGCATGAGTTCTGCTCTCGTTAGACAATGTACTAATGGGGCTGCCCAAACGTGGACTGCAAACCTCCAAGGCTATAAACTGAAATAAACTTTTTTCTTTCCTAAAAGCTCCTTTCAGATGTCCTAGTTACAAAAAGCTGACAAATATACTATTTTTTTTGTAGGTCAATAAGTGAAAGGCGGAAAGATAGCCTAAGCTTATTCATCTGGCAAGGATGAATCAGAATCAAAGTTCTGAAGGCAGGCATTTGGTTAAAACATCTGCATCCCATATTGGAGTGCCTGACTTTGAGTCATGGCTCCACTTCCATTTCCAACTTCCTGCTAATGCACACCCTGTGAGGCAGCATTTGGTGGCTTAAGTCTTTGGGTCCCTGCTACTCACATGTGAGACTCAGATTGAATTTCTGGCTCCCAACTTTAGCTCAGCCAGCACTGGATGTTGCAGGCGTTTTGTGACCCAGCAGGTGGAGGATCTCTCTGTGTGTCTCTCTATCTCTGTCTCTCTCTAATAAAAGCAAAACATGCTTCCCCTTGCTATTCAAATGCATGCTCTTGGGCTAGATTTCAGTTTTCAAAGTAGAGAACTTTGTTTCTTTGTGTGTCTGCTGTGATGCCTGTGAAACTTTCAGAATTGTTGGCACTCAATTAGTGAATGTTGGCTAAATGAAGGAAAGCATCAAGTTTTAAATTTATTGTCAAACTATAAGTAGTTTTCAAACTCAGAAAAAGAGAACAGTAAAGGCTAGAGAACAGAATGAATCTTCCCTTTGGAGGAAATAATGGGGTTGAACCTTGAAAGTTAATATTTGGAGATGACAAAGAGAGTCCACAGTAGCAAAAGTCTGTAACTGAGCCTCTTCCACAATCTGGAATGCTATAGATTTATATTAATAAGTCTATGTTTAGTTTACAAAGACAAAAATCCTTTGCAATGGGATGCTGAGCTGTTTAGGGGATAGGGAGAGTAAGAGGCAAGAGGCGAGGATGCATTAAACAGTGATTTATCATCCGCTCCCTTATCTTCCTTATCAGGTTGACTCATAAGGGAGCTGTCAGGTTTAGCTCTGTGATCTGTGATAGACTTTGAGCTTCAGGCTTCCTCAGTCAAATTAAATTTGACATTCAATTTAACATCTGAGATATAGTATGGCTGACTCTAAATGCAAGACTGATATAGCAATGGGTGTTCTGTTTAACACTGGGTTACTACAGCTACCTGATTCTTCTCCACAATAATAGAGCATTTAATTCATATTTTACAGAAACATACCCTTTTGCAACTAGAATCCACGTTACTAGTGCTTGAGGGCAAAGTGTATCTTTCAATTCTTCTATCATTCATAGCAACTAACATCTTACCTAATTGAAAGAGATTATGAACATAATAGCCAAAGTCCTGGATTTTGATTGAGCTAGATTTGTATTTCATTTATAACTCTACTACTGATTCCCTGGTTGGAATTGGACAAGTACCTAACCTATTTAAGCTTCAAGTTCCTTTACCTGTTAAATGAGAACATTTCCTCATACGTTATTGTAAGATGTTACCAAGTTAGCATCTATAATGCTTGACACACCATAAGCCCTTAAAACTTCTTTGGCCCATTTTGTTTATAAATAAGTGTTCAGGCCGGCACCGTGGCTCACTTGGCTAATCTTCTGCCTGTGGTGTCGGTATCCCAGGTACTAGTCCAGATGGCTTCTCTTCAAGTCCAGCTCTCTGCTGTGGCCCAGGAGGGCAATGGAGGATGGCCCAAATCCTTGGGCCCTGCATCCACATGGGAGACCGGGAGGAAGCACCTGGTTCCTGGCTTCGGATCAGCACAGCACCAACCATAGTGGCCATTAAGGGAGTGAACCAACAGAAGGAAGACCTTTCTCTCTGTCTCTCTCTCTCACTGTCTAACTCTGCCTGGCAAAAAAAAATTTTTAAAAAAAGTGTTCAACAAATACTTTAGTGTATTAACTTAAAATGACTTGCCCAATGGCATAGAGAAGCAGTCCCATACTTCTAGTCCTGCTAGACGCAGACAATGAGCTTCCCCTTAGGAGTGTAAAAAGTGTGTTGAACAGAGAAGTCTTACAATGGCAAAGCAGACCTGACACCTGCAAAGGAAAAAGAAAGAGGAAGTGAGATTCAGCATGGAGAGCCCCAGCTTCAAACGCAGATCTGACAGTACCAGCTAACTCTTACAGAGATGATTTGTTGGGGATTTTAGTATGGGGAAAAATGGTGCTCAGTTACTGGTTGAAGGTGTACTACACTGGAAAACTGAAGCAGTTCCTGCAGGTGCCAACAGCTGACGTCTGCCAGCTAATTGCCTTCCTTGAGACTGAATGACAAATTCTTTCTCAAAAGGACATCTGAGTGAGTGGCACCTCTCAAGTTCTGCCACAACGAGTAACATAGTGTTCTATTAGATCAAAAAGTAGAGATGACCTTTAAAGTCTCATACAATTCCAAGCTAAGGAAGATTTGATAGCTAAAAGATAACATTTTGAAAATGGAATGAAAACTTTGATGTATATGTTCAAATTGTATTCCGAAATGCAGACACTGAAGAGGCAACAATTCTTATATTTTAAGACTCAAGCAGATCAAAAAGATCACCAGAAACAGACAAATGTTGATAGAGTGATAGAAATAGAGTGAGAAAATAATGAGAAAATGGTAGATAAAGAGGAAAGAAATAAACTCTCTTTTTGTAATGACAGTGTCCTTTAAAGAAGACCACAGGATTTGAGGAATCAGAAAAATTGTGAGTTCATCTGGTAATTGTTAGATCTTTTACTTGGGGCAAGTTGGTAGCCTCTTAGGAAGTTAATTATTCAATCCATTCAACCAGTAATTCATCAACCATTTGTTAAATGTCTACTGTATTTGATACTATAGACTCTGGAGTCAATTGTGTTAAACACAACAGAATGGTGCTTCCTATTAAATCCTCTATTACACAAGGAAAATTCAGCCTGTGAATGCTGACAATTACAGTAAGATGAAAAATAATAATACAGGATTTTATGAGAGACTAGTGTAATGATGAGGTACTAGGATGGACTAGGAGATAAAGCAAAATTGTTTTTATTTTAATTAATTTATTTATATTTTTAAAAAGATTTATTTATTTGAAAGGCAGAGTTACAGATAGGAGAGAGATAGAGAGAGGGGGGTCTTCTATCAGCTGGTTCACTCCCCAGATGACTACAATAGCCGGAGCTGCACCAATCAGAAGCCAGGAGCCAGGAGCTTCTTCCCAGTCTCCCACATGGATACAGGGGCACAAGGACTTGGGCCATCTTCTACTGCTTTCCCAGGCCAAAGCATAGAGTTGGATCTGAAGTGAAGCAGCCAGGACTTGAACTGGCGCCCATATGGGATGCTGGCATTACAGGCAGTGGCTTCTCATGCTATGCCATAGCACCTGCTCCCATTTTAATTTTTTTTTAAGGTGAACACACTTCATGCATTTCATATAAACAGATTTAGGAGCATAGTACCACTTCCCAGCCTACCCTCCCTCTTGCACACGCTCTCACCTTCCTTCCTCTTCTGTTCCCACTGTTAATTTTTACAAAGATCTATTCTGAGTTTACTTTATACACGTAAGATGAACCCTACACTACGTGAAGAATTCAACAAATAGTAAGAAGAAAAAAACACTATTCCTCAACAATAGAGACAAGGGATGTAAAGAATAATTGAATCTCAAAATGTCAATTTCACTCATATACATTTTATTTTTTGACTATTAGTTAGATCAGGGAAAACATTTGGTATTTGTTTTTTTGGGGACTGGCTTATATATGTAGCATGGAATTCTACTCAGCCTTAGCAAAAAAAGAATGAAATCCTGTCTTTTGCAACAAAATGGATACAATGGAAAACCATTATACTTAGTGAAATAAACCAGTCCCCAAAAGACAAGATTTTGTTTGTGGGAATTGAGACTTGAAGTATCAAAATAATGAAGTCAGATAAAAAAATGTGGAGAATTTGTGTTTCTAGACTAACAGCATATTTGAAGATCTGAAGTTAGAAAAGAAGAAACTTTTTTAGGAATTGATAGTAGACAAATATGACTAGGAGTAAAATGACAAGAGATGAGACATAAGCCGTGGTAATAAAATGGTGCAACTTCTACTTGGTAGTTTGCATTGTCTCTGTGAAGTTCAAGGCAAGCTCACCAGCTGATATTTTCAGTAACTGGAGGAGAAATGATATTAATAATGATGGGAAAATTAATTTACTAAAGAAATCTAGTAATATTTTGCTGGGAGACATTTTGTTTTTTTTTTTTTTTTATTTTAAAATATTTATTTATTTGAAAGGCAGAGAGAGAAAGAGAATGAATCAATCTTCCGTCTACTGATTCACTTCTCAAATGGACACAATAGCTGGGGCTGGACCAGGACAGAGCCAGGAGTTTAGATCTCCATCTGTCTTCCAGGAGGGTGGCAGGAGTACAAGAACTTGTGCCATCATCCTCTGCTTTCCTGGGCACAACAGGGAGTTGGATTGGAAGTGGAGCAGCTGAGATTGGAACTGACACTCATATATTGGATGATGGTATTACAAGTGGCAGCTTAATCTAGTCACCACAATGCTATCCAGTGGGAAGTATCTTGTGCTCACTGAAATATAAGAATTATAAATTTATAGTACTACAAGCTGCCTACTTGTGGGATATTCTTCCCCATACTAAATTGCTTTGTTGGAGCATGGAGAAACCCAACAGTTAGTTCTGTAAGTAAGCATTTAAATCAATATACTTTCCTATTTCTATGTTAATCATAGTGGGTAAAACTGCCCCCTGCGACACCCACATCCTGTATGGGCAACGGTTCATGTCCCAGTTGCTCCGCTTCAGATCCAGCTGTTTGCTAATGGCCTGGGAAAAGCAGCAGCAGATAGACCAGGTGTTTTGATCCCTGCCATCCATGTGAGAGACCAGATGAAGCTTCTGGCTTTGGCCTGGCCTGGCACTGGCCATTTCAAGAGGAGTGAACTAGTGGATGGACAATCTCTTTCTCTTCTCCATCTCTCCCTCTCGCTCTCTGTTACTCGTATTTACAAAATAAATAAATAAATCTTTTTTTTTTTAAGGAATACTTTTCTGTTTCTGTGTAAGATGATACTAAGGACAGGCAAAAATCTACCTTAGCTTCTTAATCTAAGAAATACTCGCTCTTGGAAGATAAGACTGAAACAAATAAGCTGCCTACTTATCAAGACTTGCAGCTTGCTTATTCACTGCCAGATCCTCATTTTACTGTGTCTGCCTTTCCAAATCTAGTGAATCATAACTTCTGCCATTCCCAAATAATCTCTCTTTGTTTTTTAAAAAAATGCTAGTTTGAAATTCAGAGTGTCAGAGTGAGAGACTGAGAGTGAGAGAGGAGGGAGATTTCCCATCTGCTGGTTTACTCCTGTTACAGGTGAAATGGTGGCAGAGGAAAGATGATCTCAGTTCTTTGTCTCACATGGAAGAATTTCCAAGCAGACAAGGCAGAGAGAAAAGCAGAATTTATTTAAGTCAGAGACTTCCTAGCAGAGTGGCCAGGAGGGAGGCTCTAAGGGGCTGGTAGCAGTGGATTTTTAAGCACAATTTTTGGGAAGAAAAAAAACTTGACAATCACCTACATTTTTAGTTATCAGGCAAGGACAAAACCCATCATAAGACCTGATTGTAGGTAACTTGTTTTTACTGTAAACTGTGAACTCAGAAGGATGAAATCTCCACTCCCTTGCTACTCTTATGGTAAAATTGGAAGCTCCCAAGAAGTGAGGCAGGCACATTTGACCTTGCTAAAAATAAGTTTTGGGGGAAGCAAGTATTTTGCACCCTCAGTTTCCACTGGGACCAATCCGAGTGCCTAGTAAACTGTCTGACTCATCACACTCCCCAGCTGGCCACAAGAGTCAGGTCTCGGCCTGGTTTCTCACATGAGTGATAAGGGAACAAGCACGTGGACCATCTTTCGCTGCCCTCCCAGGTGTGTTAGCAGGAAGCCGAATAAGAAGTAGATTAACTGAGACTCTAACTGGAACTCCGATATTATCACGAGCAGGGTTTTAAACAGCTGCGCCACATTGTCAGCTACAGGCCTTTTAACACTTGCCATAAAATCATCCAGTCCAAGCATACTCTTTGAAAAGTATGTCTCCCTTCTCAGACACTACAAATAACTCTTTCAAAATGACATTCTCCTTTAGCACAGTAAACTGAATAAGCTTAGCTTTGTTCAACCAACAGATATTTCTGGTGATCTTTTGTAAACAGTTAACAGTCAACATAAAAAGTTTCCCAAGAGTGGTGATAGAACACAGTATGTGAAAAAGAGTTGAAGATATTTGCAAAAGAGAGTGCTGTTGCAATGAATTGCTGAACCTGAAATGGAAGAATAAAGTGAAGAAAGTAGGTGGATAAATGTAAGGTTTTTAAAAAACTCAGCACTGTTGATGCTTGAGGCTGGAAAAATGTTGTGTAAGATGTGCTGTGTATCGGCCGGCGCCAAGGCTCACTAGGCTAATCCTCCGCCTGTGGCGCCGGCACACCGGGTTCTAGTCCTGGTTGGGGCGCCGGTTCTTTCCCAGTTGCCCTTCTTCCAGTCCAGCTCTCTGCTGTGGCCCGGGAAGGCAGTGGAGGATGGCCCAGGTCCTTGGGCCCTGCACCCACATGGGAGACCAGGAGAGGCACCTGGATCCTGGCTTCGGATCAGCGCAGTGTGCCAGCCGCAGCGCGCCAGTCGCAGCAGCCATTTTGGGGTGAACCAATGGAAAAGGAAGACCTTTCTCTCTCTCTGTCTCTCTCTCTCTTACTGTCTACTCTGCCTGTCCAAAAAAAAAAAAAAAAAAAAAAAAAAAAGATGTGCTGTGTAGGTTATTTAGCAGCATCACTGGCTTCTACCCACTACGTGGTAGTATTACATCCCCAGGGAGTAACTACCATGTTAACTAACATTCTCATGTTTGCTAGAGAGCAAAATTTCCCCCAGTTAGGAACCACTGAGCTAGAGGGAGAATGGAAGGATCAGTCTATTGCTTCCCTAAAATATGTCCAGTAACTATTTTGGTGGGCTAGTTTGAGTAAGTAAAGTGCACGGGGTAGTTGAGTGTGGTTGAAAGTGAAAATGCTTGAGTTAGTGATTTCCAAGATAATGGAAGGCTCTGTTACTTTTCAGTGTACACACCCACGGATGGATGTATATAATATGCAGTATATTATAAACGTGCCACGTATGAGGGGTACAGAGATGATGAGAACATTAAATGTGCTCATGTGTACAAGCCATTAGTTCCCAAGATGAATAGTTAAAAGTCTGGTTGCTTTCCCAGATTGCTTTTTGGCAAAGATAGTTAAAAGGCAGATAAGCTGAAACTTTTCATGTGAACATATCCTTGCTTGTGTAAAGGACAGTTGAGTGATGTTGATAAAATTAGTCTACAGTTAATAACGACAGGATTTTATTTTAATAGCACTAAAATGCCCCTATTTCTAAAATAAATATTCAATAGGAGTAGGTTGAAATCAATTCTAAGGAGTGTTGGAAGAAGACAGCTACTTCACTTACTACCTTGAGCTATTTGAAGTAAGATCATATACAATGCTTAAGAGTTTGAGTCTATGGAATGAGATCCAGGAATGGACCTAATGAATGTTGCTTATTCTAAAAATTTTACTTTATATCCTAAATTTTCTTAGTAAATAATGTGATAAAGCAATGACAAAAATAGTGCTGCTAATCAGAAGAACAGGCAGTGTAGACTTCTGTGACTCTAGGCATTCTTTATTAGAATATAGCAATCATACAGGGGTAGATTTTATCTTATTGAAGCCATTTTTCTTTTCTTTTACTAAACATACATGAACATCAATCCACCAAAAAACAAAAAAACAAAAAAACAAACAAAAACCAATACCAAGTACATGATTGTATGACGTCATCCCTAAGCTCAAATCTGTTCTATTTTGTACATTCAATAGAAGCTATCGAGAATCTAGCTGCTCTTAGCATCTATATACGGTATCTGCCACCTCCTTCTTTATTCAGAAGTCACCTCTGATTTCAATTTTTTTCTTCACTCCCAGATTTGGAGTTCTAGATCATAAAATACTGACTAGGTCAAGAGGATATTTAAGCTCTTTGGAAATATTGTTGGGGAAATCCTCACTACCATTTTATAGCCATGATTTCAATTACAGCGGCAGATTTGAATAGAGGCAATCTGGGCTTAGGCCATGGGGATTGAAAGCAAAGCTTTTAACCCTCTACACCTTCCCTGGAGACTAACTTTTTATTGGAAGGGATCAAGCAAGCCAGTTAATACAGGCTTTTTCACTAAGCCTGCTGGGGGCTGCCTTTTGGCAGCTAAAGTGGAAGTCTCAGTGAGGAATGCTCATTGGGTCCCTTAACATTTTATTTTTTCTTAATTATAGGAGATATTTTTTTCCTGAGCAGGAGCCCTCAACAAGGCTGGTAGAATTACACCATTTAGATGGTGGCACTGCAGAGGTCAGCTACTATTTTCTCCCCAAACATCTGCATTGTGATTCAGAGAAAAACTGGCAGAGGGACTGTAATAGTCCTTTTCCCTATATGGAAGTCAGGTAAAAAAATGTCTTGGAAAAAGACTTTCTTACCTGATCCTACTCTGCCTTGCACAACTATGTGAAACTGTTCTTCCTCTTTGAAAATGTGCTTTCTCTTTTTTCTTCAAAACTACCTGCTTATAAAGAGTATTTGAAAAAGAGGTTAGTTCCTTGAAAATAGATTCAGCTTACTAGGTATCTGTAAAATACATTCACAGCCTCCGCTTCGGGCCTGGAGATTTAGAGAAATGAGGTTCTTTACAGGATTTGTTGAGTGTAGTCATTGCTTTTCCCAGAACTTAAGTAAATATAATACAATAAAATAGAATGATTTTCCACACTTGAATCACAACTCAAAATATCCTCATTCTCAGATTTCTTTATCCATTTATTATTTGGGATTTTACAAAAAAAAATAAAGGAAAGGGGAAGAAAGCAGGATAAGGAACATCATGATTCATTCATAGAGTAACACAAATGTCAAATTGCAAGTTCAGGTGTGCAAGAAATGTGACATTTCTTATTTGTCTATTTCTAGTCCAAACTGCCATTTGAGCAAGTGCTGGAAACTTAATCTTATTTAACTTACAATAAGCTATATCATGTCAGGTTTCTTGTTCCTGTCTTACAAGTTGTGTTCAAGGTCCTGGGAAGTTACACTAGCCAAGGCGCTAGTCTACTGCCATCGACATGAACACTGGCACAGGTGGAGATGTTCTTGTTCCTATTTGGCTTTTTATGAAAAAGATGTATTTTATTTATTTGAAAGACAGAGTTACAGAGAAAGAGGAAGAGATAGAGAGAGGGAGAGAGAGAGATCTTCAGTCTGCTATTTCACTCTTCAAGTGGGCACAATGGCCAGGGTCTGGGCCAGGCTGACACAAGGAGCCTGGAACTCCAGGTCTCCCAAGTGGGTGGGGGATCAGAAGCGGAGCATTCGGGACTCAAGCCAGCACCCATATGGGATGTCAGCATCGCTGGTGTGGCTTTACCCACTGCCCCACAATACTGGCCTTTAGTCATCAGTCACTTGGGCCACTGTGGAGCTTGCTACATTACTGCCAGGTCTGTGTAGGTTTGTATCTGTCAGCTAGTCCTATAGTAGCTTCGGGTGCTCAGAGAACCACTGGAAATCCTAGGGATGCTGACGGTTTGCTGCAGAAATCTTCATTTTACTTCTAGATCTGAGACTTTCCATTTTTCAGTTGGTCCTGGGAGATGAGGCACAAGACAACTATGATTTCTGATCCCCCAAACTTCCCCATGCGTTCTACTGTGTGTACCACCTGTCTCCAATCTCAGAGCGGCATTTAAACAAATCTGTGACTGTGACATCATTAGATTTTTAAACTTTTTATGACTATTTATTTTATTTCATTTATTTGAATACTGCGTTGTGGGCAGGGTGGTTGAAACAGAGAGAGAAAGTGGTCATCCATTTCCTGGTTCACTCCCCAAATAGCCACAGTGGCCAAGGTTGAGTCAGGCTAAAGCCATGAGCCTGGAACTCCATCCGGGTCTCCCACACAGGTGACAGGAGCCCAAGTTCTTGGGCCATCTTCTGCTGCTTTCCCAGGTACATAAGCACAGAGCTGGATGCAGTGCAGCCAGAACTTGAATGTGCTGTCTGGTATGGTGTGTCGGTTATGTAGGTGGTGGCTTAGCCCACTGAGCCTTCGGTTTATTACCCGTTACCTTTATTTTTTATTTTTCAAAGTTCAATATAGTACTTTTTATTTTTAATATAAAGAGAATACATTTCATGTAGTTTATAAAACAGTTCTAAGAGTATAGTTACATTTCTAAGCCATAATGATACTTCACTTCCTCTCTCCCCACCTCCTTCCCTTCCTTTCCCCTTTGTTCATTCATTCATCCTTTCCTAATTTTTGAGATAACGCTTTAATTTACATTATAGTCAAAGGCTTAATGCTCTGCTAAATAAAGTGTTCAAGTAAAACATAGAAAGTCCTTAGTTCAGCAGGAATACAGGCAAGGCTTAGGAACAATAATTAAATTAAAAGATATGCATTTCACTCATATAAATTAAATTCTAAAATAATTACAGATCATTAAAACTTTAGTAATATATCATTTTTTAAACTTTTATTTAGTAGATACAAATTTCCAAAGTACAGTTTATGGATTACAATGGCTTTTTCCCCCCTATAACTTCCCACCCACCCACAACCCTCCCATCTCCCACTCCTTCTCCCATTCCCTTCACATCAAGATTCATTTTCGATTATCTTTATATACAGAAGATCAATTTAGTATATGTGGGCAGCCACAGGTAGTCGCTCCCTTTGTGTACACTTAAACATATGAATGGAGACTTCCCGGCACAGACAATTGGGCTAGGGAGATTCCGGGAAAAGGCAGGAAGAACCTAAACTTCTCACAAGAGATAATATAGATAATCAGTCACACCGGAAACCTGCATTTATCACCTAAGTGTTTTATTGTAACCTTAAGAGCCTTTTTGATATGTAAATCTTTTGTGCTCCTTCTTGTAAACAGCTGGTCATGTTTAAATACCACTGGATTTGTTCAATAAACGAGCCTTGATCAGGACTTGTCTTGGCTCCATTCTTTGCATCCTCGTCCCCGCATTCCCACTCTCTGTTTCAGGAAGACCCAGTTCATTGTGCCGCAGGCTGGCACAGTATATATTAAGTAAAGATTTCATCAGTTTGCCCCCACACAGAACACAAATTGCCAAATACTATTTGAGCACTAGTCATATCATTAATTCACATTGAACTACACATTAAGGACAGAGATCCTACATGGGGAGCAAGTGCACAGTGACTCCTGTTGTTGACTTAACAAATTGACACTCTTGTTTAAGGCATCAGCAATCTCCCCAGGCTCTAGTCATGAGTTGCTAAGGCCATGGAAGCCCCCTGAGCTCGCCGACTTTGATCTTATTTCAACAAGGCCATAGTCAAAGTGGAAGTTCTCTCCTCCCTTCAGAGAAAGGCACCTCCTTCTTTGATGGCCCATTCTTTCCACTGGGACCTCACTCTCACTCGCAGAGATCTTTCATTTAGGTCTTTTTTTTTTGCCAGAGTGTCTTGGCTTTCTATGCCTAAACTACTCTTATGGGCTCTTCAGCCAAATCCGAATGCCTCAAGGGCTGATTCCGAGGCCAGAGTGCTGTTTAGGACAACTGCCCTTCTATGAGTCTGCTGTGTATCCTGCTTCCATGTTGGATCGTTCTCTCAGTTAGTATTGACAAAACTATTTGTAGCAATACTATTACACATAGGCATTTTTTCTTTGTTTTGCTTTTTTGCTTTTTTTTTCTTGTTTTATTTAGGCTCCCAAATATAAAGTAGAAAATGCAGTATTTGTCTTTCTATGTCCAACTAATTTCACTCAACATGATGTGCTCCAGTTGCATCCATTTTCGTACACATGGTAGGATTTTATTCCATTTCATAGCTGAATAATATACCATTATGCATGTATATATGTGTGTGCTGTGTGTGTATGTGTGTGTGTATATATATATATATATATATATATATACACTTTCTTTATTCATTCATCTGATGATGGGCATCTTGGTTATTTCCCTATTATTTTGGCTGTTGTGAACAGTGCTGTGATGAACATGGTGGTGTGGTTATCTCTTTGACCCAGTGTGTTCATATCTTTTAAATAAATACATAGTAGTGGGATTGCTCGTTCATATCGCAAGTCTACTTAGAGTTTTTAAAGAAATCCCCATACTGTTTTCCACAGTGATTGCACTAGTTTACATTCCCAGCAGCAGGGTGTAAGAGCTCCTTTTTCTCTATATCTTCACCACCATGTGTTACTCTCTGTCTTTCATTCTGACAGGGATGAGGTGATAAACTAATTGTGGTTTTGGTTTGTATTTACCTGATGGCTAGTGATGTTGAGCATTTTTTTCATATAGTTGTTGGCCACCTGTATTTCTTCTTTTGAGAGCAGTCTATTGAGTTCCTTTGCCCATTTCTTAACTTCATTTTTTTATTGTTGAGTTTTTTGAGTTGCTGTTATATTCTGATTATTAGTCCTTTATAGCTCGCAAATATTTGTTTCCATTTTGTTGACTGCCTATTCACTCTACTGATTGTTTCGTTTGCTGTACAGAAGCTCTGAGCTTGATGTATTCACATTTGTCTAGTTTTGCTTTTGTTGAATATGTTTTGGGGCTCTTACCCTAGTAGTCATGGCTTACACTAAGGCTTCAAAGTGTTTCCCATAAATTTTCTTCCAGCAACTTCAGTCTTGGGTCTTAAATATAGGCATATAGTGACAGGTAGGACTCTAATTTCATTCTTCTACATGTATCCATCACTTTTCCCAGCACTGTTTATTAAAGAGATAATACTTTCTTTATTGTATGGTCTGGGCATTTTTGTCAAAAATCAGTTGACTGCAAGTACGTGAGTTAATTTTGAGGCTCTTTATTCTGTTGCATTGATTTATGTGTCAGTTTGTATCTTAGAACCATGCTGTTGTCATTGCTATAACTTTGTAGTATGCTTTGAAGTCAGATTTTGTTATGCCTCCATCTTGGTATCTTTTCCTAAGGATCACTGTGGCTATTCTGGGTCTTTTGTGATTCCATATGAATGTCGGGATTTTTTTTTCTAAATCTGTAAATAATTTCACTGATACTTTGATGGGAGTTCCATTGAGCCCATATATTGCTTCAGGTACTTTAGACATTTTAATGATAGTAATTCCTCCAATCCATGATGCGTTCTTGATGATTTCTTTCATAAACGTTTTATATTTTATATTGTAGAGATATTTCAGTTCTTAGGTTAAATTTATTTTATATATTGTATTTTATTTTTGTGGCCATTGTGAATGGGATTTCTTTTGACTTCTCTTTATTCAAATTCATCATCAGTAAATAAAAAAGATACTGCTTTTTGTATGTTTATTTTGCAACCTGCAACTTTGCTGAATGGGTTTATTATTGTAATAGCCTTTTACCATGAACAACATCATGTCATCTGCAAAATATGAATTTTTTGACTTCATCATTTCCAATTTTGATGCCCTTTATTTCTTTCTCTTCTTTCAATGCTCTTGCTAATATTCCCAATGGTATATTAAAAAAGAGTGGTAAAAGTAAAATTAAAAAAATCCTTAAAAAAAGAAAATATAAGGGAGCATATGCTTCCTCTTTCTCTTTCTGCCACATAAGGATGCAGAAGGAAGGGAGCCCACTGTAAATCAGAATGAGAGCTTCAGATAGTACTCAAACCATCTCACAACTTGATCTTGAACTATGCATCCTTCTACACTGAAAGAAATATTTGAAATGCTTTCAACTTTTCCCCATTCAGTATGATGTTGGCTGCTGATTTGCCATATATAGCTTCATAATTTTGAGGTGCATCCCTTCTATACAATTTTTCAGGGTATTTTTACCTTGAAGGGGGGTTGAATCTTATCAAATGCTTTTTCCGCATCTTTTGAGATGACCATATGGTTTTTGCTCTTCATTCTGTTGATGTGATTTATAACATTTACTGATTTGTGAATATGGAACCACTCTTCCATCCCTGGGATAAATCCCACTTGATCTTGATGTATGATCTTCTAGAAGTGGATTTGGATTTAGTTTGCTAGTATTTTTTTTTTTTGAGAATTTTTGCATCTATGTTCATCTAGGATATAGGTCTGTAGTTTTCTTTTTATGTTTTGTCTTTGGTTTTGGTATCAGAGTGTAGCTGGCCTCATAAAAAGACCCTGGCAGAGTTCCATCCTATTCAATATTTTGGAATTGTTTGAAAAGTATAGGCGTTAGTTCCTCTTTAATGTTTTATGGAAATAGGCAATAAAACCATCAGGTCTTGAATTTTTCCTTGATGGTTACTTTGATTACTATTTTAATCTCGTTTCTTGTTATGGGTCTGTTTAGATTGTCTGTATCTTCTTGATTTAACCTTGGTGGTTTATACGTATCCAGGAATTTTTCCATTTCCTTGAAGTTTTCCAATTTGTTAGTGAATAGATGTTCATGGTAGTTTCTTTTGTATTTTAGTGGTATTGGTTTTAATGTCTCCTTTATCATTTATAATTTTATTTATTTGAGTTTTTTTCTCTTTTTTGGTAGCCTGGCCAAGTGTTTGTCTATTTTGTTTATCTTCTCAAAAACAGCTTTTTACTGATACTTTGTATTTTTTGTTTCTGCTTTGTTTATTTCAGCTCTGAACATTATTATTTCTCACCTCCTGCTAATTTGAGGCTTGTTTTGTTCTTGTTTTTCTAAGCTCTTGAATCATTAGATTATTTATTGGAGAACTTCCTATTTTTTAATGTAAGCACTTAATGCTATAAACTTCCTTCCTAATAGTGTTTTTGTGGTATTCCACAGATTTTGATATGATGTATTATAATTTTAATTTATTTCAAGAAAATTTTGACTTCCTTTTTAATTTCTTCAGTGAACTATTGGTCATTTAGTAGCATGGTTTTTAATTCCCATGTGTTTGTAAATTCTCTATTCTTATTGATTTCTAATTTTATTTATTTTTTTTTCTAATTTTACTTCTGTGTGATCTGAGAGGATACATGGTATGATTGCAATCATTTTGCATTTACTGAGTCTTGATTCGTGGCCTAATAGATGGTTTATCCTAGAAAATGTTCCATGTGCTGATGAGAAGAATGCATACTCTGTAGCAGTTAGGTGAAATGTCTGTTAGGTCCATTTGCTCACTGATATGCTTCAATTCAAACGTGTGTTGTTGATTTTTTGTCTGGATGATTTCTGCATTGATGAAAGTAGAGTGTTGAAATCCCCCACCATGACTGTATTGGGTCTGTCCTCTCCTAGAAGTCTAACAGTATTTGATGTATATAATCGGTGGTCTTGTGTTAGGTACATATGTTTTATGATCATTCTGTCTTCTTGCTGAATCAATACTTATCAATATATAATGTTCTTATCTCTTTTTATAGTTTTTGATTTAAAGCTTATTTTATCTGATATGAGGATTGTTACTCCAGCTCATTTCTGGTTTTCACTGTCTTGGTATATCTTTTTCCAGCCCTTCACTTTCCGTCTATGTGTATTTTTATTTGAGAAGTGAGTTTCTTACAGCAAGCAAATAGTTGGATATTACCTTTTTATCTGTTAGCCAACCTAAGACTTTTGGCTGGTAAATTTTTTGCCCTGGATCTCATGGAGTGAGAACTCAGCTCCAGTGTGCATGCCCAGAACTCCCATAATTGCAGGATGCAGGGGATCTGCTCTGTGCCCTGTAAATTGCTCTAACTGGCTTTGCTCACTTCTGGTAGCAATATTGTTGCTTGATATCTTCTGAATCGGAGAAGATTCTACCATACCCCGTTGAGTCTGGTGCTTTAGGAGCGTGGACAAGGGTAGGGAGGCAATATGGGTTCTCCTTTTGGAGCAAAGTAGCCACTCAGACTCTAGTCAATATCCCAAGCTGGAATTGAAGTCTGTGGGGAACTTTGGAATTCTTACCCCAGCCCTGGTGTCTGGAGCCACAGCAACTTCTTGCTACTGTCTTTGGAAGACAGTGTTTCCCAGCAGGCAGCTGGCTTTGTAGATAGAAGGTTGGCTGGCAGAGCAGTTAGCTGTCTCAGTTACCATGATATCCTCATTGCTTGCTGTCCCATAGAGTCTCTGTTCTGTCCTATCACTTCTCTGCTAAAATATTTTGTCAGTCAGTCTCCAGGGAATGTGGTCCTTCCCTTGTTTTTCTGTTATCTTTTTGCAGCTTAGGTCGATGTGGCTTCTCACTATTCAGTCATCTTAGATTCTCCTTCCAACAAGGAAGCCTACATTTTTATTACATTTTTTATTATGAAATAATTATAGCCTCACAAGTAGTCAAAATTATACAGAAACTTCTCATGTGTCCTTCTTACAGCTTTCTCCAATAGAATATTAAATAACAATAATGCATTATCAAAACCAAGGAATTGGCATTACAACAGTTCTATTAATAAACTAATGATCTTTTTCAGATTTTGCCTGTTTTACACTCATTTCTATTTTTTGGTATATATGTCTACAAAACATTATCACATGCATAGATTTATAAAACTATCTAACTACCACCATAGTGAACAGGATTCTAAAAATATAGAATCAAAGAATATATACACACACACACACACACACACACACACTCATGAGGGGTCTTCAAAGAGTTTATGTAGAATGTGTACTATTAAAAATGCATGTATTCCAAAACTTTTTGTACCAAAGTGAACTTATCTTTCAATTTCACTTTTAACATGAACCTGAGGACCCCTTGTGGAGAGGGGGAGGCGGGGAGAGGTAAGGAGATGAAAAGTGGTGGGCGTTGGGGGAGAGAAACTGACTTAATTCATGGAATTGGATCATCTGGTAGTGGAGACCCAGTCAGTAATGCAGGGTTCAAGTCCAAATTCTGATGCAGAATCCCCTGTTGCCTAGGGCAGGTCAGTCATTGGCTGTATTTGTCAACTGATTAGAAGAGGCCCATCCACATTAGAGAGAGAAATCTGCTTTACCTAATATCCACCATTTTAAATGTTATTGTCATCTAAAACATCTCAGAAAATATCTGTAATTATATTTGGCCAAATATGTGGTCATTGTGGTCCAGTCAAGTAGATATATAAAACTGACCATCATGATGACTAGACTCAGAATTCAGAACTGCTCCATCATCACAAAGCAACACCCTGGTAAAGCCCCTTTAATTGTTTCTTTGAATTTTTATTACTTTTTTATGTATTTGAAAGGCAGAAACACATACATACAGAGAGAGAGAGAGAGACAGAGGGAGGGAGAGAAGAGAGAGAGAAGAGAGATCTTCTATGTGCTCATTCACTCACCAAATGCTTTCAAATAGATGGAGCTGAGATGAATGGAAGCTAGGAGCTCTGAATTCAGTTGATAGTTTCCACATGGAAGATAGGGACCCAAAGACTTGAGTTATCATCTGCTGCCTCCCAGAGTGCAGATAAGCAGGAAGCTAGAATCAGAAGTTGAGTTAGGATTTGAACCCAGCCAGTCCAATATGAGATATGGGTGTCCCAAGTAGTCTGTGCCAAATGTCCACTCCAAACCCGTGTAAATTGTATCCACTCTTTTATAATACTTACAAAAGTTAATATTAATTTACTGAATATTTACTTAATACCCATTCTGTTTTCTAAATACTTTATATGAATTACCAGATTTAATCCTAAAAGTGACTTTATAAGATTTTATGCAAAAAGATCAATTCATTCAGATCACAAAAGATGTCTAGGACATATTGAATTAAAATTATAGGTTGCAGAATAGATGTATATTATATATTTATAATGGTATACACATGCACAAATACATCCAATCTTCTTGCAACATAAAATTATATGTTTATACATACATTTGTGTCTGCAAATGCACAGAAAATTGTCTCGAGGAATACACACCTACCTTATAAGAGTGCTTAGCTTTGGGGAGAGGACTAGGATTGGTAGTCATGTTCAAACACAAATTTAATTTCATTTGTGTACTATTTTAAAAGCAAAACCAGAATATATACTATTTAGAACATTAATATCAAGAAAAATTTAAAAACTCAGTTATACTATGATTATTTCATACAAATCTATTGTCTTACTAGAATATTTTAATTTAAAAATTATAAAGGAACATGATTTATTCTCTGTATTATCATTCCTACTTTAGCTAAACATCTTCTAAGCATTATGCATGAATTTAATTTTTTAATATAAATACTAGAAGTTTACCTATTACATCAAACAAGCTTATACTAACTACCCTATGGAAAGGTAGACTATAAATCAATACTTTGTTATGCATTTGTTTTTGAGCAGTTAATGAATGTACCTGTAATATGTAAGACACTTGGGATACCGTGGTAAAAATCCTATTTCTTTCATTTCTTGCCTGTGGTGGACAGTTTCTGAAATGCTCCCCCATGTTGCTTACCAGCTTATATTCACCCTTGTGTAATTATTTTTCCTTGAATGTAAGCAAGAGAGAAAAGTGATGGTATGCCCCTTCCAAGAATAGGTTAGAAAAAAGCTGTGCCCTCCATTTTGGAGTAGTCTCTCTTGAGCTCTCTTGGATTGCTCATCCTGGAACAAGTTGCTACCAGGTCATGAGGCATCCCAGTAGGGAGAACCAAGAAGTGAGGGGCTAATACTTGCCAACAACCATGTGAGTGAGATTTGAAGCTGATGTCCACCCCATGCCCCATCATTTGAATCTTCAGATGAGACCAAAGTCCCAGCCAACAGCTCTACTACAGCCTCTTGAGAGACTGTGAAATAGAGGTACACAGCTAAGCCACACTAGATTCCTACTTATAAGAACTGTGAGCTTACAAATATTTCCTGATTAAATCTGCAAATACATGAAATAAACAGTCGTTCTTCTATTCCCCTATGATATCTTATTCTCTCCCTCTATTAAAAAGGCTGCACTATGCAGACATTGTTATAAGCACCTTACAAATGATAATGGACACAATCCTCTCATCATCTTTACGAGAGAGTATATATTAGTTTCCTGTGGCTGCCCTAAGCATGTACCACAACCTAGGCAGCTTCAAGCAGCAGATGCATTGTCTCATGGTTTTGGAGTCCAGAATCCTGAAGTCAAGCTGTCCACAGGGCCCTGCTCCCTCTGATACCCAGCAGACTCCTTCCTCATCTGCTTCTGGATTCCATTGTTGGCCAGCAGACCTTGGCATTCCTTGCCTTTCACAGGTCTCCTCTCTGCTCCTGTCTTCCCATGGCATATTCCCTGGATGTCTTTACTTCATCTTTCTTCTGTGTGATCCTTCCAGTGTATCTGAATTGTAGGCAGCCCATAAACAAGTCATAGACAAGTCAAGGTCAGTCTTGGCTTGTGGAATTCCTGAGGGGAAAAAAAGTCACCTATTCCCATGCTCTAGGAGAATGATCAAACAAGAACACTCCGCTAAAATTAACTATGTTATGATTGTGTTGCAGAAAGCCTGATAAGTTGCTTGCCTGTGTTGTTAACTTCTGTGTTGCCTTGAGCTGCAGCTGGTTATGTATAAAATATCATTGAGAGGCTGGAATAAATGAGCCTTGATCAGACTTTTTTTTTTTTTTTTTTTGACAGGCAGAGTGGACAGTGAGAGAGAGAGACAGAGAGAAAGGTCTTCCTTTTGCCGTTGGTTCACCCTCCAATGGCCGCTGCAGCCAGCGCACTGTGGCTGGCGCAGTGCGCTGATCTGATGGCAGGAGCCAGGTACTTATCCTGGTCTCCCATGGGGTGCAGGGCCCAGGTACTTAGGCCATCCTCCACTGCACTCCTGAGCCATAGCAGAGAGCTGGCCTGGAAGAGGGGCAACGGGGACAGAATCCGGCGCCCCGACCGGGACTAGAACCCGGTGTGCCGGCGCTGCAAGGCAGAGGATTAGCCTAGTGAGCTGCAGCACCGGCCCCTTGTCCCTCCTTTCATTCCCACTCCCTCCTTCAGGTTCCGTTCGACAGGTTCGGCAGGCCCGCATCACTGAATTATCTTGTTTAAACAAAGACCAACCATATTCAATTAGGGCCACTCTAAGAATCTCACTTTAATTTTATTGTTTCTCTACTGTTTCCAAATAACGTCACATTATGAGTTGTAGGGGTTAGGATTTCAACATATGTGGTGGAGGAGCAAAACTCAGACCCAAATGGGCAAGTATTACTACTAAAATTATTATTCCTATTTTAAGTAGAGAGTTTAAGTACTTGCCAGCAATGCACAGATAGTAAGTTTCCAATGGAAGACTTGAATCCAGGCTATCTGGCTCCAAAATCTATGCTGATAGCCATTTCCTTATATCATGGATGATATTAATTTTTTTATAGCTAGCCACTAGCCCAATACTTAAGGTCTCTATAAGAAAAAATTTTGAATTTAAACTTCAGGGAATTTGAGATAGATTTTTTAAGTCACAGTTCTTCTTTGTCAGAGTGAAATGTAGAATGAAGCATACTCATTCATGGTCTTATTCAAGTTAAATTTGAATATAAGGCTAAAACTGGAAGATGATAATACTATAATAAATACAATTTCAATTTGTCATGGAGAGTATCTTCTTTTTCCTAAAGTACTTTTTGGCCAACATGTAATACATAATAGCCCCCTTTAAAACCATCTGACTGACAAATAAAAGTATGAAATAGTTTCAAAGGATCAAAACAAAATAAGTAGAAAGACATTTTGAAGCCCGTGATTCCAAAGTTAACTCTTTTTCAGAGTCTCACTATGAGAGAGGGTACCAGTGCGGGTGATGAGCATGCCTGTGATGATGAATGAGGCCTAAATGGAGCTTTACAAGTTCATCCAAATGATGACCTCAGTACATAAGAGGGAAGTGAACTCATATTTCCCTGGAATGGCATTGTTATTTCTCAATAGTAGGTGCATTAGCATTTTGCTTTAGAGTGTGGATTATTAAACAATTAAATAAATGTTACCCATCTGTGCACCAGCAATTTAAATGACTTATTGTGCAGTTAATCAGTAATGCTTAATCAGCGTGTCAATGGTTAGCCACTTGGCAAAGGGGAACCTGCAATTTATTTGTGCTGGGAATTGCAGAAACGAAGTTGGATGATGTACTTTCATCATGGGAGCCCAGGAAGCCAAAGATGTGGCATTCTGTTGCCTTTATTAATGTGAAGAATATGTAGCTTTTTGGGTTTTTCCCCCGTAATATTTTTCTCAACTTAAGCTAAGACATTAGAAATGTGCACGACAAACATCTGGTCATTTCCTCTAGGGTGTTGTCAGGTTTTCTCAATATTTCATTTGACTCTGTCTGTAAAAACACTTATCATTTACACTATGCCTGTACTTAATGATATCAACAAAATAAAAATAATGATAATTTTATAGACTTGGGAAAGAATAGATTCTTATACACAGCTGTAAGACTAAAAGGAATACTTCATTAATGTTAGCTGGTTGTCTGAAATTCCATTTTCCTTGCACTAATAACTAAAATGATTTTAGGACAGCAATAACATTTTGTGGTGCTGCTGTTCTCAAAGGCTCCAAGTATTGATGTTTAAGCACACTGATGGTTTGTTAGGAGGCAACATATTTACCTTCCTTTACCCCAAGGATGCATGGGAAAATAATCTAGGAAGTTCTTCCATATAATGAAACTGTTTAATCAAGACAAGCATTGCCCTTTATCAAAAACCTCATTATCAAGAGACTGTGGTTAAAAATGCAGTTAATTAAAAGAAAAAGAGAGTAGGGCTGGTGCTATGGCACAGTAGGTTAATCCTCCTCCTGCGGTGCAGGCATCCCATTTGGGCACCAATTCTAGTTCCAGCTGCTCCTCTTCTGATCTAGCTCTCTGCTGTGGCTGGGAAAGCAGTAGAAGATGGCCCAAGCGCTTGGGCTCCTGCACCAGCATGGGAAACCGGGAAGAAGCTCCTGGCTCCTGGCTTCTAATCAGCTCAGTTCTGGCCTTTGCAGCCATTTGGGGAGTGAACCAGTGGATGGAAGAGCTTTCTCTCTGTATATCCCTCTCTCTGTCTGTAATTCTACCTCTCAAATAAGTAAATAAAATCTTTTAAAAAAAGGAAAAAGAAAAAGAGAAAGCAAGTGTAAAGATTGAGAAGGGAAGTAGGTGGCAGAATAGAAATCTGGTTTTAATAAAATTTTATTATCTATGATTAGAATAAAATCTAAATGTACACAAAGTTCAAAATCACTGTGATTCATGATTGGTGTTGTAGCACAGTAAGTAAGCTGAAGCTTGTGCTACCAGCATTCCATATTATGAGAACTCTGGTTCAAGTTTCCGCTATTCTGCTTCCAAATCAGCTTTCTAATAGTACACCTGGGAAAGCAATGGATGATGGCCCAAGTGCTTGAGCCCCTGCCACTCATGTGGAAAACTCAGATGGAGGTCCTGCTCCTGGTTTAGCCTGGCCCCAAACTGGCTGTTGTTGTCATGTGGGGTGTGAGCCAGCACTCCCTCTCCCCCTCTCCATTTTCCTCTCCCTCTTCCTTCTCCTCCTCCTCCCCCTCTCTCTCCCCCTCCTCTTCCCTTTTTCTGTCTCTTACTCGCTGTCACTCAGTCTTTCAAATACATAAATATTTTAAAAATAACCTTGATTCAATCTAAAGATAAAAGCTTATTTATCATGTATAAGTTTCAAGCTACATAGCATAGTGCTAATCAGTCACTTTTGCCTCATTAAGTTCTCAAAGACCCTGGGTAGTTTCTGGATCTGGTTTTTCTATTATGTGACTTTCATGTTCCAGGGTGATATCCATGTTTCAGACAACAGGAAAGAGTAGCACATGTAGTAAAAATGGGGCAATGCCAGCGCCGCGGTTCAATAGGCTAATCCTCCGCCTGCAGCGCCAGCACCCATGGTTCTAGTCCCGGTCGGGGCGCCGGATTCTGTCCCGGTTGCCCCTCTTCCAGGCCAGCTCTGCTGTGGCCCGGGAGTGCAGTGGAGGATGGCCCAAGTCCTTGGGCCCTGCACCCCATGGGAGACCAGGAAAAGCACCTGGCTCCTGGCTTCGGATCAGCGCGGTGCGCCGGCCGCGGCGGCCATTGGAGGGTGAACCAATGGCAAAGGAAGACCTTTCTCTCTGTCTCTCTCTCTCTCTCTTACTGTCCACTCTGCCTGTCAAAAAAAAAAAAAAATGGGGCAAGAGTATATACCCAGTATCTCCTTTGCTTTTCTCAAATTTTTATTTTTACATTATTTGAAATGGAAAAAAAGGGGGGAAGGAGGAAGAAAGGAAGAGAGGGAGAGAGAGGGAGAGAGAGGGGGAGAGAGGGGGAGAGAGAGAGGGAGAGAGAGGGGGAGAGAGAGAGAGAGAGAGAGAGAGGTCTTCCATCTGCTGGTTCACTCCCCAGATGGCTGCAATGGCCAGAGCTGTGCTGATCTGAAGCCAGGAGCCAGGAGCTTCTTCTGGGTCTCCCATGCAGGTGCAAGGGCCCAAGAACTCGGGCCTTCTGCCACTGCTTCCTAGGCCATAGCAGAGAGCTGGATCAGAAGTGGAGCAGCTGGGTCTTGTACTGCACCCATATGGGATGCCAGCACTGCAGGTGGCAGCTTTACTCACTAGGCCACAGCACTGGCCCCCAGTGATTGCCTTTGATTATTTTATTAGATTTTTTCTAGAAGTTATTTTGCATAATTATTTGTTGCTTATTTCTGGATTTTTTCCATCAAAAACTCTGAGTTGGGGATATTATTATGAATTTTGGATTTATTTCATTTTAAAACATTCAGATAAAATGAAAGAAAACAGTCTAAATATCTCAAATGCTAAAATGAAGAGGGCCACATTTTGGGCAACAATTCTCTGTGAGTTCTGGAGGTCACATACAAGTTCAGTAATTTGCTAGAAGGATGTCTAGATCTCAACAAAGCTGTTATTTTCCAGGTTATAATGTATTATAGTAAGATAATATTGATTAAAATAAGCAATGAAAAAGGTCTCTAGGAAGGAGTCCAGGAGAGGCCAGTTGCAGTTAATACTACCAGTTACAGTTTATCCTAATAAAAAAATGTAGAGTAAGACGAGCAATGGGAAAAGAGTTCCCCGGGCTGAGTCCAGCAGAGACCAGTTACAGAGCTCATCTCAGTGGAGTCAGGCAGACCACGCTTACTTGTCTAGTAACAATATGTGTGGACTATTGGCAATCCACGAAGCTCACTCAAGCCTTGGGGTTCTTCTTCAGTGGTTGTCCACTTATACATGTCGCTAGATCTGCTAACCACCCCCATGGTTGACCTTAGCCTCCAGCCTCCTCAGAATTCAAGTTGACACCACATAACCCAAGACCCCCATCATGAATCATATCATTATCATAGATTATCTTATTTGCCATGACACTCTTATTGGTCTGATATTTCAAGAACTTCCCTCTCAGGAGCTGAGAGCAAAGTACCACACTTTTCTTAGGTAAGGTTCCTGGTTTCTTGCCCAGAGCCATAGTGATGCTAGGCAAATCATAAATAACAGAGGATTAGTTTATCCTGGGGATAATAAAGGAGCATCACCATTCTGTCTCTGCTCCCCTAAAAAGGGGAGCTGTTTGTAACTTTTTTCTGTAAGTCTGGAGTCTGTTTTTGGGCTCTACCTGTTCCACTTCTTTGACACATGCTGTACGGATTCTAATTCTGTACAATTTGTCTCTCAACAGCATGTTATACACTTTCCATATTTCAGAAGGCTATCAACCTGTCTGCTCCTTAATGTTCCTCCTTCCTTGGAATGCATTCCATTTTGAATTTCTTTATCATCGTTTCAACAGGATTATGGAAGAATATAATATAAATTCTCAGGGTTAAGCTCAGTGTGCCAAACTGGGAGCTCAAACATAGATTTGACACAACAAGCTTAACTCTGAGTGAGCCTAACTAAAGAATGAGCTTAACTTCCATGTATCTGATCAATAACACTGAAGGCTTTTTTAAAAATATCATGTGCCAAAACACTGTCATGGGTGCTTCCAAGTAAGTTAAAGTCTGTGTAAAGTCATGTTAGTCATTGCTGACATCTTCGAGGCTTTGGTCAACCATTCTGGGGGAAATGAAGGTCTTCAGCTGATATATATATATATATATTTTTTTGACAGGCAGAGTGGACAGTGAGAGAGAGAGACAGAGAGAAAGGTCTTCCTTTGCTGTTGGTTCACCCTCCAATGGCCGCCGCGGCCGGCCCGCTGCAGCCAGTGCACCGCGCTGATCCGATGGCAGGAGCCAGGTACTTATCCTGGTCTCCCATGGGCCAAGTACTCGGGCCATCCTCCACTGCACTCCCTGGCCACAGCAGAGAGCTGGCCTGGAAGAGGGGCAACCGGGACAGAATCTGGCGCCCTGACCGGGACTAGAACCTGGTGTGCCGGCACTGCAAGGCGGAGGATTAGCCCAGTGAGCCGCGGCGCCGGCCTTCAGCTGATATTTGGACACTCATTCCATTGAGAGATGTGTATTCTGTCCCCTTAATTAACTATGAGATATTCTGACCAATCAAATATGGTGGCATGGTGGCTGTGTAGTTTTCCTACTCCAGTTGTCTCCATTGTTCTCTTGGAAATACTTGGTCTTAGAGAAGCAATGCATCATGTGAGAATATTGCCCCTAGACTATTAAACTGTGAGGATCTGCACAGTAGACCTAGGAGAGGTTTCATAGAAGAAAATGGAGAGATCTGTCAACTCCAGCTGTTCCAAACATTTTAACCTGAGTGCAAGGCTTTTGAGTAACAAAGCCATCTTAAACATTGTGTCCCCATTAGATGTAATGCAGGGAAGATACTAAGAAACTGCTTGGCAATCAGAACTGACACCTCAGATACAGCGCCTTTGTCAAACTCTCCAAGTGACCTCCAGCCACTCAAGTCATCCAGGTGGAGGTTGAGACAAGCTACCCTCTCTGTACCCTTCTGAAATTCCTGACTCATAAAATTTTAAGTATAATAGTTGGTTTTGTTACTCCTCTAAATTTGAGGTGTCCTTTTTATAAGGCAATGGATAACTGGAACAGAGTCTGTAAACTGGGGGTTTTCTTTTATCATAAGCACCATGACTATGCTTGTTAGTAACATAGGCCAAAAAAATCTGTATTTTCCCTTTCTGTCTAGAGAAAGAGGACTGGCGATAAGAGCTAAAGAAGATATTTTATGCCTGTAATGCTTTATTACTTTCCAGCCACTGAAGTCTATTGTATTTGTAGTGTAACAGACAGTTTATGTTATAAGACTTATATTTGATTTATCAATCAGTGGATTTGGATATTACTTCATTTATAACATGCTAAATGATGCATAAATGTAATACAATACAAATGAAACATGATAAACTACAAAAATGTATATACAAATTTGATTCAATATGTTTGCAATTTCTTTTGCCCTCTGTCAGTGTGATTGCCTTTGCATAATCCATGTCTCTAATTATCCCTTCCTCTGCTTTGCATATAAATAGCTAATTAGGTAGTGTCCCTGTCAGCTATGAAGTATATAATACCCAAAGACATACTCCTTTAGAAATTAAATTTGGAAAGCAGATTGTACTAATCAGTTGAAAAACCTCAAGATTCAAGTTTGGCGAATCATTTGATGTTTTAATTGGAAGTCAGAAATGTCACATGTGAATCAAAATATCGGTTCAAGTAATTTACTTATTTTGAAAAACTCTACTTTATGCAAGAACTTTCATTTCAATTTTTCCTTGCTTTGTATCAACTCAGTGTGTGCTAAAAAACAATGAGAATGAACTCTACATTTTCTTTTATTTAAAAGAATGGAAATTAAGAGGAGTATTGAGTGGATGAAAAAATAAATAGGGCCTACTCCTTAGATGTGAGAATCAACAGAGCTATTTATTAGCATCTAAGCACTCAGAACCTGCAAAACTGTCATTAACAACTGTTTTTCATAGATACAACTCATTCCAAAAAATAGTACTCCAAGTAACACCTGCTGAACGTGAATGGTATAAACAATTAGTGGAAGAAGAGAATGTCAGAATGTTGGCCTTTAGGACCATTTAGGGACATTGCAGTAGGAAAGCCCCAAGACTTCCAAAAACGAGAATGCATACTGTCTGGAGCAAAGGACTACTCTGAATATCTTTAATAAAATTTTATGAGCTTGGAATCCAGCTAGATCTTGTTCATATCTAGGGATACCTGTTGCATTTTCAGCTACAATTATGTGAAGCTTAGGTTGGGTTATTTAAATAATAAGTATTAAATATTATTTCAATAAGGGATTTTTAAAAAGGATTTGTGGAAAGTTTGCTGAAGGGATCTTAAGTAAGAATCAATGGAAGCCACACATTGCTAGGTAAACTCCAAAAATCTGCTTGGGAAATCGCTACAAGAACTGTCATTGTTGATCACTCTCTGCTCTCTACAAAAAGTGATGACCCTGAACACTCATTTCCAGACTCTTGATCTTGTGGTTGAATTCCACTTGACCGTGAACGTTTGCATCACTACTCCAGTATTCAACGTGAGGATGTTGGGCCAGCGCCGCGACTCACTAGGCTAGTCTTCCGCCTGCAGTGCTGGCACCCCAGGTTCTAGTCCCGGTTGGGGCGCCGGATTCTGTCCCTGTTGCTCGTCTTCTAGTCTAGCTCTCTGCTGTGGCCCGGGAAGGCAGTGGAGGATGGCCCAAGTGCTTGGGCCCTGCACCCTCATGGGTGACCAGGAGGAAGCACCTGGCTCCTGGCTTCGGATTGGAGCAGTGCGCCAGCAGTAGCAGCCATTTGAGGGGTGAACCAACGGAAGGAAGACCTTTATCTCTGTCTCTCTCTCTCTCACTAACTCTGCCTGTCAAAAAAAAAAAAAAAAGTGAGGATGTTTGAACAGCTACACTACGATCACTTGACCAAATCTTAGCAACTGGGAGTTGTGTTATTTACATTCATTTGTTATTCACTCAGCATATAGTTATTAATTAACTTCTACATTCTGGATAGAATGACCCAAGTGAAATAATATTAATAAAATATTTTATTCAACTCAGTGTATCTAAAATATTGTCATCTCAACATGCAATTAATACAAAATTAATGCTATGAAACACTGATATAGACACTGGGGTATGATGAAAGTAGATAAAATATTATCCTCATGTATCTCATGTCTTCTCTGCAATACTGAAACTCTGTATCCAGAATCATAGCATTTCTCTTAGGTAAATACTCTTATATAACTCTACAAGGTTAGCAGTTTTTAAATGATTCTTGCTTATTTCTTTTGTTTATTCTTATATGGAGCATGCTGATATAACAATATGTAGCATTAATTTTTTTAAACTTACTTTCTATTTGATTATTGCTGGTATATAGAACACCACTTTATTTCCACTTTTTTTTAAATAATTGTGTTATTACATGCTTTATTTTTCAATAGCTGTTTAGTTATCTGGAAATGTCTGGGAAAATAATCATATCATTTGTGAGTTAAATATTTTCCTTTTCAATATTATCAATTGATTTCTTTTGCAGTGGTTTGATAGAAAAGCTACAAAAATTTTTAATGCTGTAGATTTCTGACACATATTCATCAAGTTAAAAAAATTATGCATCTATTCAAAGATTGGTAAGATTTTTTTCATCAAATTTTTATACCTCATGGCTCATACTTGAAAAGCTCCCTGGAATCTCTAGGCCCTTGGCTGGAATTGTTCTACTCACAGAATCAGTTTTAGGAAGGTGAGACTAGAAATTGTCTATTTTTCTGCAGAATCTTCAAATGTCACTGTGCTGAGTCATTTTTTTTTTTCCTGGGTATTACTCAACCAGAGAGGGAGAAAAGAATCAATCACTGGTTTTCGTCTTGATGGGTATGAATGTCTCCCTGCTGGCTTTTTGTGCATTCTGGGAAGCAGGATTCCTCTGCCCATTGTCTACATATTTGCATTTGCATAAGCTCACATTTTCAGATGTCCTCAGGGACCTGACTCTTAGTCAATTCCTCCTGAGGAGCTGCAGCCTTTGATTTTTGTATCTGAAGATGGAAGGGAGTGGGGAGCAGAGGAGAGCAGAACGCTGGCTGGGAGAGGAGGCTTCGTCTGTGTCATTCACTGGCTTGGAATTAGTCCCCTGACTTCAGTCCATCAGCTGGTTTCAGCGTTCTGTGTAGTTTTTGAGTTCTGGAGTGGGAGGGAGGTCTTGCAGAGAAACTTTCTTTTTAAGTTCCTTTCTTTTCATGTCCTTCACAGCATGCACTCGGCTCTCCAGCCTCCTCCGCCATCGTGAATCAGCTGCTATCACACCGTCCTCTTGTAGTCTTTAAGAAAGATTGTGACAATGCAGAGGGCTTTGTTCTTATCCTCTATTCCTTGTGCATCGACGTCGTTTGTTCTCATTAATTATAGTGTTAGTGAGACTCCTGGAGAAATGAGGGAGAAAGCACATTTGGTCAGTCTGCCATTTTAAACTGAAGTTGTTTCCATTTCATGAATTTCATAAATAAATCACACTGTAGTTTAGACTTAATTATGTGATTTACTATTTATGTTCCACTGCTGCTTTCTTTTATGGATTCAATTTTTGTTTTGCTGGAGAGCATACTTTAATAATTAATCAAGTGGAAGTTTTCAGCTTTCTGATTTCTTGAATTTCTTAAAATATGTTTTTTGCATTTCAATTTGAATGTAATTTAAATAGATATTAAGTGTTTCTATAAGGACTTCACAGGTATACTACAACTATATTCTATAATACTGAATTTTTTCTCATTCTTTCTTTTAACTTATGAAATTTTCTTTTTGTTCTTGTGTATTAACAAATGTTACCATAATGTTTCTACTTGTCTTTCTCACCAACAATTGTGGTACTTATTGATCTTATTGAAAACTCAAAACTTTGTCCAGAATTCAGGATTTAAAAATTGGTTTTTGGGGCCAGCATTGTGGCATAATGGGTAAAGACAACACCAGCATCTTATATGGGTCCCAGTTCAAGTCCTGGTTGCTCCATTTCTTATCAAGCTTCTTGCCTGGGAAAGCGGGAGAAGATGGCACAAGTGCTTGGGCTCCTGCACCCACAAGGGAGACCCAGAGGACGCTCCTGGCTCCTGCCTTTGGCCTGGTCCATCCCTGGCCTTTGCAGCCATTAGAGGAGTGAACCAACAGTTTAAAGATCTCTCTTCTCATTTTCTTTCTCTCTCTCTCTCCCTCTCTGTTTCTCTCTCTCTCCCTGTAACTCTGCCTCTCAAATAAATAAAATAAATCTTTAAAAAATTGGTTTTCTGTTATTTTGACTATTTCTTTTCCATTTATTGTTTCAATCAATTTTCATACTTCTTAACTTTATATAAATCTTTATATATAATTTTAATTTTTATATTTTACTATTTGAGATCTATATATGTGTATGTATACTTTATATATATATATATATATATATATATATTCTTTTTTCTTTGTCCTTGCATGTGGAGACAACTCCTTAGCTTAATCTTCTGGCTCACTAGTTTGTATTTTAGCCAGAGGTATGTGTTATTGAATCTTCAGCCACGTTTCTAACTTCCTGCTTCTCTCCTCTCCATGCACCCATGGGAGTTTTGTTGCTTCATAACAAATAATTCCGAATGTAATGGCTTTAAAAAGTGACCCTAGTTATCTCACAGCTTTTGTGTGTCCGGAAGACAGTCAAGGCTTCCCTGACCCTCAGAAGATTTCAGTGAAGGTGTTGGCTAGGGCCAAAGTCTTGTCCAAAGGTTCGCTGAGAGAGAGAATCTTCTCCTAAGCTCCCTTACAAAGCTGTTGCCAAACTTCGGTTCTTCATGACTGCTATGCAGAAGTCCTGATTAGTTTTTCAAATTGTGATGTTAATTTTTAATAAATTTGAATTCTGAACCTTTCAGAGGATGTTAATTATAATTAATTAGAACATCTCATTCCTGCAAAGGACTACTTTGTTTAGTGGTTAATTCTTACTGTTTATTAGGACTGTTCAGTGGTTATTCCATAGTTTTTTTGCATTTATAATAAAAATATTTTGAACAATATTGCATATACTAGACCAAAAAAAAATCTGTATTCTGTATTCTTCTGGTGGTTAATCCAGTTTCTGATTCTGAGACTCTGATCACAAAGAAGAGACCTGAGTGAAGGTGTAACTGGAAGGTCCCCACATAATTTGTCCCTAAATGTAGTCAAGAAGTTATTGAAGAAACTCTTCCTTTTCTCTCCGGAGCTAGAGCTCAGGCTGGGCATTTTCTGTCTTTAAGTAGAGAAGCTTATTTGAGGTTTAGCCTGGAGGCAGCTGCTCAGAGAGGAGCCTCATAAGCTTTGCCTGTGGTCTTTAGTTAATTATATCAGTGTGAGTCCAGTGACTCACTACATTTTCTTAACCATGACTGGCTTTGATTTGAGGTTAGGCTATGGCTTTCCTAGGAAAAAAATATTTTTCAAGATCCTCACTCTTTCCAATATTCACAGGCTACCCTGTCTATTGAGGTTCAATATGTTTACTCCTATTATCCAGAATTTCTTTAAATCTTTGTCTTTTTAGGAAACCCTTTCTAGTTTCCTAGTAGCTGTGATGGCATTGTTTCCCTTCTACCTGAAGATACTTTGGACAGTCTTCTTCCTAACTTCAGGTCCCTGATACCACTTTGCTTAGAATAAATACTTTAGAAAAAACTCTTAGCTGAAATTTTACCCCTCCCCTTTGAGATATAAAATCTCCTAGCCTTCAGTCTGTTTTAAAATGCAGGGATACTTCTTTCTTTTTTTTTTTTTTGATCCAGTTGACCTTTCTATTTTAAAGTCCAGTGTATATTCATTTATTATTTTTATTTTATTTGAAAGGAAGCAATGTGGGGCTGGTGGTGGGAGAGATATCTTCCATGTTCTGTTTCACTATGCATATCCAAAATGCCTGCAAAAGCCAGGCCTGGATCAGGGTGAAGCCAGGAGCCAGGAACTCAGTCTTGGTCTCCTACATGGTGGCAGGTACTTGGGCTGTAGCCTACTCCTTCCCAGGGTGAACATTAGCAGGAAGCTGGACTTAGATGCTGAACCAAGACTCAAATGCCGGTACTCCGCTATGAAATGCAGGTATCCCAACTGGTGTCTGAACTGTGCCAAATGCCAAATATATCTTTTTAAGAACTCAGGAGCTATCATTTAGAAAAATAACTGGCTAAAGAATTAGATACACTTCTTTAACTTCAGTAACAGTCAGATGATCTAATCACATTGGTCAACATCCACCCTCCACCATCTTCTAATACTTTATCCATGATTCAATCGAAGGTTTCAACTCTCCTCTTTTTTGTTTTAAGAATGTTAAATTCTATCCCCTTCCCCTCCCCTAGTAATCATACATAAAATCTTCCTTCCTGTTCAATTCTAACCAGTGTGTTTTATCTTTGACAGCAAAGCTGCTTCTGATTACAGCTGTTTTCAGAGTTTGTTCTGTCATTTCAATGGGATTTTGCATGAGCCCAATGTAAGAGTGTGTTTGGTGAGCATTCTGGAATTGTCAATATTAGTCCAGTTATTTTATTTTAAAAATTCAATTATTCATTATTAAATTGATAATTTTTCCATTCTATGTCATGCCCAGATGCCTTCAAAAATACTCTTTTAATTATAGTGTTTGTTTTCAAAGCAAGTTTGTAATCATATATTATCTATAACAAAGTACATATTTTGAAAAGTGTTTCCTTTATAATCTGCTTCAAATTATAAAAATTCAGTATGTAAAATTGTGAATATCTAAAAGTATGTTTAATATAATACATTTCTCTGAGTCTAGTCAAAAACTTCTGAAAATACAACAGATAAATTTACATAGTTGTGGATACTTCTTGAAATTTTCTAATTATACTGTATGTCTTTATATTAATTTGAAATCGAGTTCCCTGAATTCTATCTAAGTTTTATTTTTAGTTTGGTAGTATTATAAAATTTGACATCATTCCTCTATCCCATATCCTATTTGAACTCAGATTTCCTTAGCTAAGTGTTTGCCAGTTCCTGTAGGTTTCTCATGAGAATTTGATTTCTGGATTTCCACTTACTCTCAGTTCCTTGCCACAGAGGCTATCCTTCAGCTACCCACTAATGCAGATGTAGAACTCAATGACTTTCTCACTTGCTTCCCTGCCTTACCATTTTCACCCCACATCAAACTCCATGTACCTGATTTTTGTGTATATAGCAAGCATCACTAAATATTATTTGCAGTAGAAGTGATTTACATTACATAAGACAAATATCATAAAATTTGTTAGATATTTGTTTTTGTAGAAGTCTCTGGCCTCTTCAAACACAAGATTCTTTTATAAGTAAACTTTCAGTAGATTTCAACTTGATCTGGTTTTATAATACTTTGCTATGTCTCTCACTGCCCTTCACATAATTTTTGGTTTTCTAGATTTATATCCTAGGTAGTCATGGTCCTCCTCAATCTCCTTTTCAGAGAAATTTAGTTCTCAGTTCATTATACAGTTCTAGAACCAATCTTTAATAACAAGGGCTCTCTGTATTCTCTCAACATAGAACTATACAATCAAGTTATTGCCTTTAAGTAATACAGAAGAATGTAAAGAAAGGTTTGAAATTCTGTTTTTCTGTTCTACTCTTGAAGCCAAGCATTTATGGTCAATTTGTATTACAAATGTTATTTTACTATATTACAATTTAAATTGCTTAAGCATTTTTGCAAGATCATTTTAAAAATTCCTATAACTGAAGAACAGAGAATTTTACCTTTAATTTTCCTCTAATTATTCTATTGTTGAGTATGTAATATTATGATAAGATCAATATAGCAGAATAATGCTCTGAATCTCCCTTTTCTGTATTATAAATTTCTTTGTTTCTTTATGTAGGCATGTCAAGTTTTTCCCATGTATTTTTCAAACAGAAAATTGATTAGAAAATGCTTCATTTGTGTTACATATTAAAATGGGAAAAAATCAGTGCCTATAGATATAAAAACATACCCTATCATTTGAAAATACAAGACTGAAAATAAATTAATATGCATTTGTTTGGGGAACACAGGAGAACAAATACAATTAAAGAAACTTGAGGAAGGAGATAAAAAAGAAGTGAACATTGTTTGATAAAACAATCATAAAACTAAAAGCAAAAGATTAATAAACTCATATTGGTTCTCTTGGAAACATACAACAGTATATGAATAACTTTTAATTAAGGAAAAGAGAACAAAAAGCACAGATACACAAGATCAGAAATAGGACTGAGGCTTTATAGACTAACAAGTTGTTGTTTCGTCCAAATACAGGCAAATGACTGAATATGTGCATGAAATAGATGATTTTCTAGAAAAATTTTATACTTTTGAAGTGAGGAAGAGCTTAGCAAGAAATAAGTCTCAAAAGCTGGAAGGACAAATTTTATTATGGTTGTCCAATTATAAGTTTATAAATATAGTCCATTCTTTACCTATCGCATTGAAACAAAATTTAAAAATTACTCAACTAATCACATTTGGAGATTGGGAAAGAGAAATTTAACAAAATGCTAATAAAACTTCTCAACCTGCACATTAAAACTTGCAATTTTTCTGAAAATTGAATACACATAGCCTTTGACTCAAGCAACTTTTCTTGTCATGAGCTAACTTATCTTCTGAGATATTGGCACATTGCACAGTGTGCTTGTGTAAGATAATTCATGACAGCATAATAGAAAACAACTGTATAATTGTGCAATTGATTAGGTAAAGAACTGTATCTTCATAGAATGGAACATTGTGAGGTGATTTATGGGAAATGCAAATGAGTGTTTCTCTAATTCTCACATGTTTGAGAAATAATATGTGTTAAATATGTATATATTTGTATAATCAGAATATCTCTGGAAGGATACAGAAGAAATTGGCAATACCATTACCACTGGTGATGGAATTTGTGGCAGACTTAACAGGAGAAGCAAGATTGAATTTTCACTCTAATCTCTTTGGTTCTGTTTGAATATTTCATATTTCATATACTATTTTTGAATACCTGATAAATCACACCAAACCAAAATCATTGAGATGGAATGAAATGCTATCAACTCCGTGTTTTCTAAAAAACATTAGCTGATAATATTTTTCTAGCCCATATGCCTGTATAAACCAGCTCTGCTCAATAGAAATCCAATTAAACTGTCCTTAGCTTAGGGAGTCAAATGATTTGAGTATTTATATTTTTAAAAAGAAATTCTGTCATTTTGTTTTATCACTTAAATAATTCATTATCCTTCAACAATATGCTAAGGCTAATATATCATCCTGTTGTATGTCAAGTTCCATCTATGTGATTATGTTTATTTATTCAAATGAAAATTTAGGTATAATAGACTGATGTGTAAAACCTGTGAAAATATCTTAGTTCATATGCAACTGTCTAATGAGGGACATGTGGAGCATGAATATTTGGCTTCACAAAATTGAGTTCAAATACCGATGAAACGGTGACTTGATCAGCCCTCACCCTGACTGTTGATGAGCAGCTTAATATGTTATCCCTCTTAGTATTTTTTTTTGTTTGTTCTGCTTCATACTTTTGGTTGAATACTGTAATCAATGCACAATTCTTCTTAAGTGCTTAAACTTAACTGAAAAGTGATTGCTGTTAAATATAAGAGTGGGAATAAGAGAGAGAAGAGATGTGCAATACGGGACATGTTCAAGCTGACTTACCTCAAACGGTAGTTAGAAACACACCAGGGGATTCCAATTCAATCCCATCAAGGTGGCATGTACCAATGCCATCTCACTAGTCCCAGTGATCAATTTCTGTTCACAATTGATCATAATGATAGGACTAAGAACCAAAGGGATCACATAAACAAGAATAGTGTCTGCAAATACTAGCTGATAGAATCAAAAAGGGAGAGAATGATCCAACATGGGAAGTGAGATACACAGCAAACCCATAGAATGGCAAATGTTCTAACAGCACTCTGGCCTCAGAATCAGCCCTTAAGGCATGCGGATCCGGCTGAAATGCCCATGAGACTATTTCAGGCATGGAAAGCCAAGACACTCTGGGGGGGGGGGGGACCTAAATGAAAGATCTCCACGAGTGAGATCCCAGTGGAAAGAATGGGTCATCAAAGAAGGAGGTACTTTTATCTGAAGGGAAGAGAGAACTTCCACTTTGACCATGGCCTTGTCTAAATATGATCAGAGTCAGTGAACCCAGGGGGCTTCCATAGCCTTGGCAACTCATGACAAGAGCCTAGGGTGATTACTGATGCCATAAACAAGAGTGTCAATTTGTTAAGTCAATGACAGGAGTCACTGTGCACTTACTCCTCATGTAGGATCTTTGTCCTTAGTGTGCTGTACATTGAGATTTAATGCTATAACTAGTACTCAAACAGTATTGTTCCCTTTATGTTTCTGTGTGGGAGCAAACTGTTGAAATCTTTACTTAATGTATGCTAAACTGATCTTCTGTATATAAAGAGAATCGAAAATGAATCTTGATGTGAATGGAAGGGGAGAGGGAGTGGATAAGGGGAGGGTTGCGGGTGGGAGGGACGTTATGGGGGGAAGCCATTGTAATCCATATTCTGTACTTTGGAAATTTATATTCATTAAATAAAAGTTAAAAAAAAATACCGATCTGCCTGTACCAGATACGTTAATACTTTCAACATGGGTGCATTCTAAGTACACTCTGAGTCAGCCTTAGGCAAAATCTTGAAGTGTGGAGTTTACCGTCCTCACATTGCCTACCTGAGTTTCACATTCTAACTCACGCATGTAGTGAAACGTATCCACCTGTCTTAGCTGTTCTAATTCTATCCTCCCACCGAGTCAAACTACCAGAAAAACTCCATTTTAGCTGATTGTGATAATAATATTTAATCTTCTTAATATGAAGAAGATTCAAATGTTATTTACTGTAGTTAAAATTCAAAAGAATCTAAATGTCAACAGTAGAGCAGTGATGGACATGGGAATAGTACAGAACGTTTGAAAAGAGCCCTACTGCTCCCTCTGTATAACTGGATAGAACTCCTGGAAATATGATGAATGCAAAAGTCAGATAAACAGCATTCTGCAGAGGATAATATGATCTACACATTAAAAGAGAAGCACACAGGCCAAAACATTCTACAAAACTGTTTATAAATGTTTTTTGAGAGCTTCTCTCATCAATTTCTGGAAGAGTCTTAAACGAAGACTGTTTTCTTTCACTTTCCTCTGCTTCTCTTGGCTGCTTGAGACCTTACTGGTAAATTTCATGCAAAATCACACTTCCTTTGCAGGGGGAATGGCACAGGGGTAAGAATAAGGATTTACTCTAACCTCTATGTCCTTTCTCTAAGGTTGTTTAATCTGGGGAGCAAAACTGTGTGAGAATTATTACCCATTTTACAGATCAGTAAACCGAACTTACCGACGTTTCCCATGAATTCATTACTTGTGAGTATGAATATATAGCAAGAAAAAATGGGTGTAGAATAAAGTTTCTAGTCAAGCTGGTCAAGAGGGCAATGCTATCAGCAGAAAGATCTAGATTTGAGGGGAATTAGACAGGCTTGTCACTAGTCTCATTTCCTCAAATGTTTCTGCTGTCTGCTATCTTAAGTGATTTTTTTGGACTATGGATACAGTTACTTTAATCTTTTGATTAATGTTTAAAACCACATATGCCTTCCAGGCGTGATTGGTCCTATGTGAATCCCCCTCCTGATGTACATGGCTTTGTGTAAGTCCATCCCTGTAAGTGTGCTCTGGACCTATGACCTACTAATGACAAGTGGAGTGGGCTCTCCCTCCATCACATTACCCTATAGAACACTCCATCTTGAGCAGACGCGTTCTAGAGATTCTTCTTTCTGGCTTGGTGAGAGGAGCCCATTGGTGAGGGGAACTGTTGATGAGAGGAAGTCCTAATTATGAGAAAATGTGCATGGCCACAAGGAGCCAAGGGAAGTCTCCATGGTCAACATGCAGCAAAAAGTTGCAGCTCTTAATCCTACAGTTGTATGGAGATGAATTCTCCAACAACCTGCCTGTGTATGGAAGCAGACTCTCCCCAGACATGCGTGGGGCTCAGCCATCACCTCGTCTGCAGCCTTGTAAGGCCCTAAAGCAGAAGATTGATATGCAGAAACTGGGAGATATTAAAAGATTATTTTAAGGTATCAGGTGGATAGTAATTTATTAGACAACAGATCACCAGAATAAGCAATCAGGCATAAGCTACTATGAGTGAGATTAAAATCACCTAAGAATTAGATTTCATGCTTTGACAGTGCAATGGGAAAGAACAATTCAACCACTGGATGTCTGAGAGTATAAGCGGAGCTGCTTCTAGCAGGTTAAATATATGACTGAAGGATTTTATTGATCTTTGTTAGCTGCAACTTTTCACCCTAAGCCATATAGAGAATACTTACTGAATGTCCTCATTCAATTTTCAATTTTTGAATATGTCTAAAAGGCTCCTGAAAATGGTTTTTGTAGGCAAGTATTAAGCCTTTTGACTCGTTCAAGGCATCTTTGTAAAGATGGACAGCCAAAGGTTAGAGACACATTTTCTTCAGACGCTGTGGTCAAAATATTGCAGATCTGATGTGAATTACAATCACCAAGCAATACTGTAGCCCATTGGTCAAACACTTTAATTATTTTCGGGTATCAGCTGACCCTGATCATTTTGTTCCACCCCTCCTAACGTGGTGTCTCTGCTCTGGGATAATTATCTGCCACTGTGAGTTTTCAGAACTGCTTCATCACATTTCTTTCTCAATGATGACAGGGAAATTACATTTCCCTTAAGCAGTTTCCTCTTTCACTCCACAGTGTATTGCTAGTGGTGAACTTTTCCAGATCCTATTAAATGCCAGGTAATCAACACTCCCATCTTTTTTTTTTAAGATTTATTTGAAAGGCAGAGTTACAGAGAGATGTTGCAGAGTTACAGAATTATGGAGAGATGTTGCATCTGCTGGTTCAATCCAAAAAGGAACCAGGGCTGGACCAACATCAGTAGCCAGGAGCTTCTTCCAGTTCTCTCATGTGGTTGCAGGGACCCAAACACTTGGGCTACTGTCCACTGCTTTCCCAAGCACAATAGTAGAGGGCTGGATTGGAAGTGGAGCAGCTAGGACATGAACTGGTGCCCATATGGGAAGCTGGCATTGCAGGCAGCAGCTTAACCCAGTACACCACAGAACCAGCTCCAACATTCCCATCTTACCAAGAATCTCCAGGTTTATTCCCTCAGGTTTCAAGATTCTGCTTTTCTTTTCTAGCCCTTCATTTTTTAATTTTAATTTTTATTTATTTTTAAGATAACATTTTTAACTTACATCATAATCAAAGGCTTAATGTTCTATTAAATAAGGAGTTCAACAAGTAAAGATAAAAAGATCATAGTTCAGCAGGAATATAGACAAGGCCCATGAACAGTAATCAATTTACTGTATATGAGTGGTATTTCTTCAATTTTTAAGAAACACAAAAATGATTACTATTGACTCTGTTGCAAGAGAGGCTTATGTTTCTTTTGTGTTTAATAAATAAATACATGACCCTCAAAGTGAAGAACTCTTGGCTCTGTCATTCTTCATCTATTAGTCTGGTGTGCTGTGAGACAGAAAGAACATGGACTTTGGAATTCAGTAAACCAGGAATCAAACCTTGGCTCTGGTGCTTGGTTTCTTGCTCTATTTTCCTTCAGCCTCAGTTTTCTCATCCTTAAATGATTATCATAATATCTATCTCAGATATTATGTGCAAAGATTGATTAAGGCATGAATATCAATACTGCTGCTGACCAGTCCTCATTCAAAAGAAGCCTGAGTCTGATGGAGTTCTATTGAATGGCATTGAATGGTACTCTATCCTTAAAACTCTATCCTTTCTCTTTCCCACCAAATTCTAAGCTGGAGTTTACAGAAAGAGCTTTCCTCAAGTCTAAAGCCACTATCCCCTCTGGCTTCTATCTTACGACACAGAATCACTTCTTCCACGAGCTGCATTGTTCTTTATCTTCTAGAGAATTTCGGACAGGCTTCTCTATTTGGTTGGAGTTTCTAACTCTGAAAGAAGGGGTGAAGAGTCCCTATATCTATATTTTGTTATATATAAATCTGTGCAGCTTCATATTTTAGATGTAATTTGATGATGAGAGAACTCAAATGACAATAGAACTCAGACTTTAAATATTGTGGTGATGACGAGTGAGGAAGCTGGAATATTTTGAGATTGTAATTTAGTGTAAATTGTTCTAAATCATGAAAAATAATGTCAAAAGAAAGCAAAATAACACAGATTCCCAAGCTAAGTGTGATAAATGTTCTGTCTCTTGTTGAAGAATCTACTTGCTCCACGTAGAATGTGGAATGTTACGGTGACTGGAGTGTGAGGGCACGCACAGCCTTGAAGGAGGTGATAGATTCAATGCATAAAGTCCGATTTGTAAAATCAGTCAGTTATTCTCCCTATGCCTGCAGATACATTATCAATCCTTCTCTGACATTTCTGTGCTCCAAAGGCTGATGTCTCAGCACAGAATAACCTGGGTTCCCAAATCCAGTGCTCAATAAATGTGAATCCTTTACCATTCCTGTCTCTGGTATGATTTTTCCAAAGTCAGCAAATAGTGTATATTTTCTATAAGTCAATACTCTCCCAAGAAACGAGTCTTACAAGCTTAAAACTGAGAATCTCAACATAACCATAACTCATTTCTTTCACTAGTTTCACATCTCCTTGTGTCTCTTGCGCATTTCAGGTTGAGAGAACATGTGTGTTGTGCACTAATAAATAGCCTGTCATTTGAGCTATCATGAGCTCTGTCACATTTTAATGATAGGAAGCGTCAAGTAGCTTCCCTCTAGAAAGATGCTAACAGGAGGTAACTTAACAGATATGGTAAAGTAAAACATGCTTTCCTAAGAACTTGTCAGGGTGTGAACTGCCTCTTGTTACCATGTGAAGCTACAGTCTTTTTTTTTTTCTTTTTAAATATTTATTTATTTATTTGAAAGTCAGAGTTACATAGAGAGAGAAGGAGAGGTCTTTCACCTGATGGTTCGTTCACCAGTTGGCTGCAATGGCAGGAGCTGCAATGATCTGAAACCAGGAGCCGGGAGTGTCTTCAAGGTCTCCCACGTGGGTGCAGGAGCCCAAGGACCTGGGCCATCTTCTACTGCTTTCCCAGGCCATAGCAGAGAGCTGGATTGGAAGTGGAGCAGCCGGGTCTCAAATTGGTGCCTATACGGAATGCTGGCGCTTCAGGCCAAGGCATTAATCTATTGCACCACAGCACCGGCCCCTCTTTTTTCTTTTAACACCTCACTGCTTTCAGCTCCACAGGTTAGATTATATTCATGAGTCCTTAGATAATGAGGGATAATACAAACATGGAGGCCCAGAGAACCACACTCATATAGATACACTCATGGTCATACAAATATAATTAAGTAAAGGTTAGAAAGCAACTGCTAGTGTATCTGCATTCAGAGCATCATTCCAGTTGTGTTTGCTGAGACCTGGGCTAAAAGAATAAAAGATAAAGAGATTTCATGTCTCATGACGTTGAATATTTTAAAAAATATTGTTATTACTAGTTTCATTTTCTCAAATGTTTCTGCTGTCTATTTGATATGGGCAAGGCAGATTCAAATATGTGTGATTTAATTCTTATGACAAATTTTAAAAGAGAAGCATTATTTCTTGCATGTCCAGATTAAAGGGCCAAGTTCATGAATGTTAAATAATTTGGCAATGTCACACAATTAAAATGCAGAACTCATATCTGTCTTGGTGTCTGTTGCTTTGAATATAGCACTTCCCTTGCTGAGACCCATAAACCTATTTCTATATATCTATATGACCAGCTTTGGGTGTTGTTCATTCTCCTGTCTACACTGATAATATCTCTGAAATATAGTTTCCTGCTGCTGTAACAAAATGTCACAAATTGGATAATTTATAAATAATTGAAAATAATTTCTGAGAGTTCCAAAAGCTGGGAAGTCAAAGATGATGGCATTAGAAAACTCAGTATCTGGCGAAGGACTGTCCCATGGCATCAAGGGGTCCTCTCATGGGGTACAAATGGGATGAAAGGAGACACACTTCCTTCCTTAAGTCCTTTATAAGGGCTTTAATCTCTGATCATCTCCCACGGTTCCAGCTTCGTCAAGCCATCACCTTGGGGCTTAAGTTCCAAAACTTTTCTGGGGGAGGTGCATATATTCAAACCATAGCAAATAGTAATTACTGTTTCCTGTGGAGTACTCATAATTTCTGTAGTCAGGGCATAGGTGGCCATAAATGTCATGGGAGTGAGGAGCTTGATTTATAAACTATCCCATAGAGGGACAGGAAGGAATGAGTCAGCCCACCACAAATTATTCACTTTTGTCACCAAAAGATGGTAGAAAGAACCAGAAAATCCATATATAGGTTTTTGTTGATTCTTTTGAACCACAGAAAGTTTCCCTTATGGGTATAAAAATAAGATGGTCCTACAAGCTCAACTGCATGACAGACATAGAACCTATGAGCATAGAAATTTGTTTTTAATCTAAAGAGACAAAATGCTCTGATAACTGAGATTTGATGGCAACCTACTTGTTAGGGATCAGTTACACATGGGATGTTGAAAACCGAGAGAGAATATTATGAGAATCTTCAACAAGTTCATGGAAAGTGAAATTAAAGGATCAACTTATTTTGGTGCAAAATTTTCAAATCCATGCATAGTTTCTTAAAATTTATTTATAATATCTATTTCCATGGACTTTCTGAAGATTCCTTGTATGCATGCATTTCTAAAAACTTATATCGAAATAAGCCAATCTTTGAATTCCATTCCCAAGAAAATTTTAAAGTAATATCTCTACTTACTCAGGTTCTCTTAACTCTACTCGCCACCTGGACCATATAAACACCACAAGGGACTTGACATCGAGTGCCAGGCCCTTCTTGCTGCCTCTGCTACACAGCTGTGCGGATCTGTTTCAGCCTGAGGTTTTTGGCTCTGCCTTATACTTCCATATTTTGATTAATTACACACCGCTGGGTGTGGACTATGGCATCTGGTTTTTAAACTGTTTTAATTTTTTTGTTTTTGGAGACAGAGACACACACACCAACAGACTGAAAGTGGGCTCCCATCCACCGGTTTATGTTCCAAATGCCTACAAAAGGCAGAATAGTGCCAGGACTCTGAGGCCAGGAGACAGGAACTCAATCCAAATCTTCCACACAGGTGGCAGGAAGCCAATTACTTGCGTCATCGCTGCTGCCTCCCAAGGTCTGCATTAGCAAGAAAAGCTGGAGTCAGCAGCTGGAGCTGGGAATAAAAGCCCTGTACTACTGATCTGGGATGTGCTGTATCTTAACCATGAAGCTAAATACCCTCTCCATCGAATTTAGCTCCTTGAATGACTTCCAGTGTGTGCAGATGTGGAACTCTGTCCCTTTGTGGTGAGTTTTAATCGGTTAGAAACAGATGATGAGAGGGAATCAGGCAGGCATATTCTCTCTTATTTTTCCTTACTGTGGACTTCTTCAAGCGGTTACTCAAAACACATGTGCCAGGACGCACACACTATCCTCCTATCAGGCAGGTCCCAACACTCGGGTCCCCACTAGACTTGCCTGATCATCCGAGAGTTGCTTCTGATGGCCTTCCTAATGTGCACCCCAAGACATATGCTACCCTCCTTCCAGCAGTCCCAGCTTCTTCCTGCCCACTTGCCAGTGTCAGTTAGCTCTCCGTGATTGTTTCCTGTTTGTACAGTGATTGTAGACCAAGTCTGGCTAGTGGAACCCAGTGAACTTGTATACTTTACAAAGGGCTGTAGTAATAGCTTACCCACTCCCAGCTTTGGAGTGGAAATCCACTTCCAGGGTATCCCTCAACCACATGTGTGGGGAGCAACTCGGACTAGACTGTTACTGGAATTAAGACTTATTCTATGTATCTGCTCTCCCACAATATGGCGCTGAGAAGGGAGTAACAACTTCTACTCAGCTGCTTCTCGCCAACTTGAGTGATGACCTGCAGGAGCTGATCCTGCTCCTGATTGGAGGAGAGCAGCGTACTCGGCGTGTGGGTAGCAGAGTTGGGATTGGTGGAAGAGGACTATAAAGGAGGAGAGAGACAACATGCACCAGGAACATCTATCTGAAGGAACACCTGAGCAGCCCCCGAGAGAGCCGGCCGGTGGTGTGCCGCTCCCCTGCGGAAGTGGGGAAAGTGGCAGGGGGAACCGCCCTTCCACGGAGGTGGAAGGGACGGTAGCCAACCCAGGAAGAACCAGCAGCAAACCCGGGGAGGGCCGAGCAGACAAAAGAACAACACAGGGTCCTGTGTCGTTCCTCCACGAAGAGGAGGAGCGACACACATGTTATTCTTTAGCATTCTTTCCATCTCATGATAGTCATTCCCCTATTATAGTTTCTACTTATTTATGTTAAATTTTTCTTTCTCAAATTACTGTGTAGTTACTTTCTCCTGTTGGAGAAAGGTAGTATAATCAGGTAGTGTGACCCAACATCATCATGGAACAAAACTGGAATACAAATGGATTTGAACTTCCTCCTGAGAATAAACCTTAATTTTATCAACACACATTGGAAATAATAAGACCGATTCAGAGCTGGAAGTGTTAAGAGAGATTGTATAAAATACTCTTACAGTTTTGAGAAAGTTTGATGTTTTAATGGAAATGAGGGTCTCTACTATTTACCAGGTTGACTCTTGTAACTTTAGGCTTTTCCTTGTATAGCTTATCCTTCGGGAATTCTTTCCTGAGTAAGCAGAACTGGGTTAGGTGCCATGGGGACTTATCCTTATCATTATAGAAAGGAATTCCCTCCATCATAGCGCTCATTATTCTGCATTATAATTGCCCGTTTCATAAAGGTTGTAATCTTGTAGAGGTTAGTGGGTCTAATCTTTTCACTATTGTGTCTCAAATTTTTATTTCTCAATGGATAGGATACATCTTATAAATATTTACTGGGTGACTACAATACATCTGTCAGGGCAAGTCAATGTGTCACTGGCGAAGAATACTTATTTAGAAGAATTAATATAATTTTCAACAGAAAGTAATCAGAATGCTATTCCAAGCACTGAGCATGCTGTTAGTGAAGACACAGAAGCGTCAGAGTCCATGATGTTTCTGAGACATGTGTAATAGTTTATTGTGCTTGGAGCTTACTGTGCCCAGAAGATGAAGAGACTTTGTCAAGAAGAGATGTTGGAAAAATAAATTGAGGTCAGACTGAATGCTGAACTAATCAGCTTTTAGTTGATCATTAGACCTCAACAAAGATTCAAAATAAGGCTTGGCATGAGAAGAAAGGAAACTCAGGTCTATTTGGTAACTCATACAGTTTTCTTTGGAATAAGGAAGTAAGTGTGCTTGAAGTGGAAAATGATATCTTTTTTCAGGCATACAATCCAAGGGTTGCCATTTCTGCTATATACTAAGTCAAGAAAATATAAAAAATGGTGACATGGTCTTGAAATATGAGAGTCCCCCCAAAAAATAAAAAATAAAGAATATTATCATGAAATAAATGAACTCTATGCTAGAACCCTGGGCAGACATAGGTATAATCTTATCAGGTTTACCCTGGAGATACCTGGGTGATTGGGCCTGCAGGAGCCTTCAAATGGAATACAAAATGAGTATTGCCTTGTGAAGTTGCACAACAGAATCTCCCCGAGCCTTACACAGGCATGACCCTAGAATTTAGTTAGTTCTCTTTAGTATGTGTCACTGTAAGATAAACATTAACCACATCTAATCATTGTGCTGACTGCTTGCCAGTTACCTTGAAAATTTATGGTGCTTTGGCAACTGCAGACTAAGAAGAATCCTGAGGACAAGGCTGCATGAAAGCCATTTGGAAATTTCAATGAAGTCAGATAGTCTCAATTTAAGGCACTTACCTGCGATTTTTAAAATAAACTCTTTTGGGTATTCTATTTATGAGATGGGAAGAATAAATGTGGGAAAATGTCCATAGGTTTTAATCTATTGAAATTTAATTTTGAAAGAGTCCATTTCATGGTCTGTTTAACAGCATCATAGGAACAATCTAAGAAGATGGGAAGTGAAAAGAATTATTATGTTCACATGCTGCTTTGTGCCCTAAAATGTGGCATTTAAAGCTAAAGGACTTTCAATATTTTGCAATTAATATTAGATACTGGCATTGGGGAAAGACATCTGTTCTTAATCAGCCTTTTGATTTTTGTGTGCATGTGTGCACAAGGAAAAAGTGGATCTTTAAACTTGTAAAAATGTTGATGTTATAATAGCAGTAAATAGACAACAGGGTATGAATTACTAGGTCATTAATACAAGCTTCTTGATTAAAGTCAATTTGATTCTATCATTATGACTTATCACATGCCTGGGGGATGCATTGAAAACTTCAAAGCACACATGCCTAGGCTTGTTTTATTGCTTAATTATTTGTAACTTTGCTTGCTTTCTGTAACACAGTTATATTAATAAAATTTAATAGAAATTTGATATTTCCTTGACATAAAATTTCCCTTCTCACACTTGACCTGGACAATTGCCTACTCTCTGTCAGTCACCAATTTATATAAAAATACTCCATAAACAAGCCACATTAGATAAGCAAAAGGATGACACAAGTTTCACATTATGTGCTCCCTAAGAGTCTCAAAGCAATTTATAAACATTGATTAATTATGTTTTAATACATCCCCCTGGGTTACAGAGCTGCTAATCTTTTTTTCATCTGTCAGATAAGATATATGAAACTTGTTTGCACAAATGTTTTTTATTACCCATTCTGCTCTTGGTTACCTAGAGTCTGAAATCCTGTAGAGCTAAAAGGGGTTAAAAAGATCATGTTTACTAAGAGAGCAAGAAGAATCTGAATGCAATTATAGTAGCTGAGGTGAGTTTTCATGTCTATATATATTTCCAAGTCCTTGAGCCATCCTTCCCAAATACCATGCTTAAAAGCAGAAATCTACCTAAATTTGTACTTGCTTTTTTCCTCTGCCTTGAATGCCTTTCTTGTTCTTCTCACTCACTACTGTAATCTGCTACTAACCCAATCTTTTAGACACAAAGAAAAAAAAAGAGAATTTACTCCTAAGTGAAGCTTTCTTTCACTTCTGCCCCATAAGTAGATTAACATATTTTTTCTATACCAGCTATACTTACATAACTTGCATTATGGCATTTCCCTGTGTGTACTGCATATATATATATATATATATATATATTTTTTTTTTTTTTTTGACAGGCAGAGTGGACAGTGAGAGAGAGAGACAGAGAGAAAGGTCTTCCTTTGCCGTTGGGTCACCCTCCAATGGCCGCTGCAGCTGGCGCGCTGCGGCCGGCGCACTGCACCGATCCGATGGCAGGAGCCAGGTACTTCTCCTGGTCTCCCATGGGGTGCAGGGCCCAAGCACCTGGGCCATCCTCCACTGCACTCCCTGGCCACAGCAGAGAGCTGGCCTGGAAGAGGGGCAACCGGGACAGAATCCGGCGCCCCGACCGGGACTAGAACCCGGTGTGCTGGCGCCGCAAGGCGGAGGATTAGCCTAGTGAGCCGCGGCGCCGGCCAGTACTGCATATATTGTAAATGTCAATCTTTGGCCTTGAAAACAGAAACAGAGAGTGATCTAAAATGGTATATTGAGTTGGAAGAGCAAGAAGGAGAAGGGATTTCTCCGAATACCACAGTTCCTTAGGCTATGGTCCTGCCTTTGGTGTGGGACTTTTGTGCTTCTGCAGCCACTCTTTTGGATGTTGCCGGAAGCAATGGACTGTAACTGGGAAGAAGCTACCCCCATTGATGATAATGGAACCTCAATGACATTGGAAACACCAAGAATGACAGAGCCCAAATTTACTTCAAGCTTCTTCATGCTGATGCTTTAGGAGCCAGCAGCAGAAAACATGTTTTCTTGTTTTCTCTCCAAACTGCTAAAATCTCTTCATTGTGTTTTCTTGGCAGAGCCCAACAACAGCACAACTAGCAAAAGGGTTTGCAAAATGTTTTTCATGCTTTCATCCAAGCAATAGGATGGAAAATGCAGAACAAGTACAAGGCTAGGAGTCAACAGACAAGTCCCTAACATGTATCTGTTTATATGTTTATTTTAAAAATATTATTATCTGTTTATTATAAAAAAATATTATTATTTAGACCCAAGATTTTTTACTGCTGCAGCTGGTAATTTACTACAAGAGATCATGTAACAAAAAGAACTTAGAACTATAAGTTAGGCATGGAATTTTGGTCACTTAAAAGTAGTGGAGGGGCTAGCACTGTGGTATATCATGGTAAAGCCACCACCTGTAGCATCCCATATCAGTGCTAGTTGAAGTCCTGGCTGCTCCACTTCTGATCCAGGTCCCTGCTGTGGCATGGGAAAGCAGTAGAAGATGGACCAAAGTCCTTGGGCCCCTGTACCCACGTAGGAGACCTGGAGGAAGTTCCTGGCTCCCGGCTTTAGATCGGTGCAACTCAGGAATTGAAGCCATCTGGGGAATGGACCAGAGGATGGAAGATCTCTCTTACTCTCTGCCTCTGCCTCTCTGTAACTCCACCTTTCAAATACATAAATAAATCCTTAAAAAAAAAAAAGAGAGAAAGTAGTGGAGGTTTCTGAGAAGTAATTACATCTTTGATATATTTTTTTTGTTTTGTTTTGTTTTGTTTTTTAAACTTTTATTTAATGAATATAAATTTCCAAAGTACGACTTATGGATTACAATGGCTTCCCCCCCATACCGTCCCTCCCACCCACAACCCTCCCCTTTCCCACTCCCTCTCCCCTTCCATTCACATCAAGATTCATTTTCGATTATCTTAATATACAGAAGATCAGCTTAGTATACATTAAGTAAGGATTTCAACAGTTTGCTCCCACACAGAAACATAAAGTGAAAAATAATAGATGATTTTTTTTAAATGATGATGAAATCAGATCAGACCTATTGTCATGTTTAATCCCAGTGTGGGTCAAGTTGGGAATTGATAATTTCTTTCTTTTCTTTTTTTTTTTTTTTTACAGAGGATCAGTTTAGTATGCATTAAGTAAAGATTTCAACAGTTTGCACCCCCATAGAAACACAAAGTGAAATATATTGTTTGAGTACTCGTTATAGCATTAAATCTCAATGCACAGCACATTAAGGACAGAGATCCTACATGAGGAGTAAGTGCACAGTGACTCCTGTTGTTGAGTTTACCAATTGACACTCCTGTCTATGGCATCAGTAATCTCCCTATGCTCCAGTCATGAGTTTCCAAGGCTATGGAAGCCCTCTGAGTTCTCCAACTCTTATCTTGTTTAGACAAGGTCATAGTCAAAGTGGAGGTTCTCTCCTCCCTTCAGAGAAAGGTACCTCCTTCTTTGATGATCTGTTCTTTCCACTGGGATCTCACTCACAGAGATCTTTTGCCAAAGAGATCGGATAGAGATTGCTGATTTATTGAAGATAAGCATTGGAGAAAAGGAAGATGTATCTGACATCATCTGAGATGAGATGTACTGCAGGAATAAGTTGGGAGGATGTTGACCATGAACTAAGCTTTGAACCTAGTTATTTGAAATGCCTCTTAGATACCCAAGTGAAGATACAAAGTTGTTTATATGAATCTGAAGTTTAGGTTGGAAATCCATGCCAGATGAAAGTCACGAAGTAAGTTGAGGTTGGTAATGAAAGGCGAGTAGACAGATAAATCAGAATATCAAGGGATGATCACTGGGGCATCTTGGCATTATATAATCAACAAGATTAGGTGTCATTCATGAGAAAGACTGAAAAGGGGTGTCAGTCGGATCAAAGTAAGAGGAGCTATTCCTCCAAATAGGGTACATTAAAAAGAGTTGATGAAAGTGTTTCAAAGAGGAGAAATGATAAAATGAGTCAAATGCTGCTAGTGGTAAAGTGAGATCTCGTTTAACAATTTACCACTGGTCATGGAGGTGATAGATGGTGGAGTCTGGATCAGAACCTAAGAACTCCGACTCTAGGACCATGTGATTAACCATGACACTGAAGTTTAACATGATCAGCTGCCAGGAAACTGGGAATGGAGATGGTTGCATGGGATTCTCCCTAGTGTGTTCATCATAATAAGTATACCTAAGTGTAGAAAGTTTCTAAGTATTTTGTCTAATTATTTTTACATATTGTAGCTAGGGCTCTGGATAGAGAACATTGATGAGTTTTGCCTATGATGTTTTAGAGGTCTAGGAAACCAGACCATAAGAAGCAGGATATACACTGATTTGGAAACATAAAAAGATAAAGACTTCCCCTTGGGGGAACCCAAGGATCTGATGAGCATCTTTAGTGATTGCATTATACGCTAGAACTTCTGTTTAAACATAGTTTGTTCAACCTGCAATTGGTTTTACAGACACACAGTAGTCATATCTTTTGCTGTGCCAGGCAATTTTGACAGCCAACTGCTATTTCCAAATTCTTCACTTACTTCCTAGAAGATTATTATAAAAAAGCACGATTCAAAACATAATTTTTTTGTTTTATTTTTTTTTTAACTTTTATTTTATGAATATAAATTTTCAAAGTACAGAATATGGATTACAATGGCTTCCCCCCCATAACGTCCCTCCCACCCGCAACCCTCCCCTTTCCCACTCCCTCTCCCCTTCCATTCACATCAAGATTCATTTTCGATTCTCTTTATATACAGAAGATCAGTTTAGCATACATTAAGTAAAGATTTCAACAGTTTGCTCCCACACAGAAACATAAAGGGAACAATACTGTTTGAGTACTAGTTATAGCATTAAATCTCAATGTACAGCACACTAAGGACAAAGATCCTACATGAGGAGTAAGTGCACAGTGACTCCTATTGTTGACTTAACAAATTGACACTCTTGTTTATGGCTTCAGTAATCACCCTAGGCTCTTGTCATGAGTCGCCAAGGCTATGGAAGCCTTTTGAGTTCGCCGACTCTGATCATATTTAGACAAGGCCATGGTCAAAGTGGAAGTTCTCTCCTCCCTTCAGAGAAAGGTACCTCCTTCTTTGATGACCCATTCTTTCCACTGGGATCTCACTCGTGGAGATCTTTCATTTAGGTTTTTTTTCCCCCAGAGTGTCTTGGCTTTCCATGCCTGAAATACTCTCATGGGCATTTAAGCTGGATCTGCATGCCTTAAGGGCTGATTCTGAGGCCAGAGTACTGTTAGGACATTTGCCATTCTATGGGTCTGCTGTGTATCTCACTTCCCATGTTGGATCATTCTCTCCCTTTTTGCTTCTATCAGCTAGTATTTGCAGACACTATTCTTGTTTATGTGATCCCTTTGGTTCTTAGTCCTATCATTATGATCAATTGTGAACAGAAATTGATCACTGGGACTAGAGAGATGGCATTGGTACATGCCACCTCAATGGGATTGAATTCGAATCCCCTGGTTTTCAAAACATAAATTGAGTACAGTTACTTCTGCTTTCTTATGTGGGGAATCTAGCATAAAAATCATCTCATTCTTGGGATCGTCCCCCAAGATTGACTGAGGTGGGAGGAGCAAGGAAGGATAGGTGTATTTCAATGCTTTTTTTTTTGCTGAGAGGCAGAGTTAGACAGTGAGAGAGAGAGACAGAGAGAAAGGTCTTCCTTTTTCCATTGGTTCACCCCTTAATGGCCGCTGCGGCTGGCGCTGCGCCATCTGAAACTAGGAGCCAGGTGCTTCCTCCTGGTCTCCCATGTGAGTGCAGGGCCCAAGCACTTGGGCCATCCTCCACTGCCTTCCCAGGCCACAGCAGAAAGCTGGACTGGAAGAGGGGCAACAGGGACAGAATCCGGTGCCCTGACCGGGACTAGATCCCTGGGTACCGGCACCGCAGGCAGAGGATTAGCCTAGTGAGCCGTGGCGCCGGCCTATTTCAATGCTTTAAGCAGCCCTTTGGTGCTATGACTGAGGGGGATTTGGATTAAAGAGTCTTTATTTTGGCAGCATGCATTAAAGAATCTGTGGATATGCAAAAGTAGATAGAATAATGGATGGAAAACAAAATATTCTGCAGATTTGTTATGAAAAATGAGTTATGAGAAGAAAGAATGGGGACCAATATGAATGTGGCCAATTAAGTGGCTCATGAGAAATTCCCTGGTATGAGATGATTAAAGAAATGTTATTAATAGGTATTCCTGGTGTTTTAAGTAATGTGCCTTTCTGTGATGAAAATTCTTGCAATCAAACAAAGCTATTAGTAAGTTTGCCACTCATGAGTGTTTTGCATCATATTTATTTAGAAAACTAAAAAAAAAAAAAAAAGGATTGAGTGCCCCTCTGGGTTGGTGCAGAACAGACAAAATAGAATGGCTATGGGCAGTGATAAGGAAATGAAATCATAGAGGCAGTAGAAACAAAAGACAGGAAAACTGAGTCCCTGGAACTTACAGAAATGTTGGGGAATGCACTGAATTTTTCAGAAGATAAGGGGCAGGTGGTTAGAACAATTTTGTTACAAATTGCAGAGTGATGATAGTTGACAATCAGATATATACAGAATCCTGAAGTTGTATGTATATGTGTGTGTATGTGTGTTGACTATTGGTTGGCACAGAACTAAAATAAAATGATCTTTCCATCAAATGGAGATAGCACAATCTGAAAAATCATAATTGTGTAATATGTGACATGGGGCTTAAGAGAACACATTTTGAGTCTCAATTAATTAATCAAATGAGTATTCTTTGGAAGTCCTTCACTGCTGGGGGCATGTATTTCTTCAATGGAATTATCATGAAATTAGAGCTTATTAAGTGGTATGTAAGAGTTCACATACCTCAGATCCTGTGATATCCTTTTTTTTTTTTTTTTTTTTTTTTTTTGACAAAAATCCTGCCCTGGAGAAAGTTTACAACAAATTTAAAATCAATAATTTAAATTTTAGTTATGAAAATGCTTTGTGAACTGTAAGATATTCTATTACTTTGTGATTACAGTAGTTTCACTGAGTAATCACTTGATTCCATCTCACCAGAAGCCTTCTCTTGATTTAATTAGATTGTTAATGGGTATATAACAAGAGTGTTGCCATAGAGTTAGACGGATGATCCTACAGCTTAGCTAGGTACAGGTCTGACTCTGAGAGCTCACACAACATAAATGTGATTATTTGCAGATCATTTCAATTGGCATCCAGAGGCTTTGCCTAGGTGTAGAAAGAACTGTCTTGAGACCTACCTTAGTCATTGACAAACTCAGAGACCTTGAGCAAGTTTTTGTGTAATGAGCTGAGCCTTGGTTTTCATGTCCATGGAAGAACTTAGAAAATACCTACACTTCCTAAACTCTTAAGTCTGTAGTGACTTTAAGAGAGTGGCCATGAAAGCACTTTTTAAATTAGAGAGCTCAACATATATATGTAAAGAAATTATGGCAGTATTTCTATTTTTAATCACTGGCTTATTTCCCTCAAGTAACTATTGTGTATACTTTTTTGATTATTGTTATAACAATATTAATAAATATGGAGGTGACTTAGAACAAGATGGGTGTATCTGTATGTAAAGAAAATTTGTAGCATTCCTTGAATTCATGATGCTAATAAGTATTAGCCATTGACAGTTTTTTTCCTAGTAGTTTTTCTAGTGGCATCTTTACATGGCTTGACTGGCTCTTTCACCAAGATTTATGTCTGCTTGAGAGGGCTCCCTGAACCACAATCATAGTCTCCATAAATCTCTAGCATATTTTCTATGACAATAGCTACATCTCCTACCTTCATAAGAAACTAGGGAAGGTTTTCTTATATGCTGTTTTCTGTGGATGGCAAAGAATTCTTTGAGTTTTGCTGTGTTTGCAGGCAGACGAAAGTTTGGAGGGAAAACTGAATGGCATTAAATTAAGGTCAATCCCAGTATAAATGCTGTTAAAGGCCAAATGGTTTTTCAATGTGATTACTTCAGAGACCTGAAAAAATCAGGAGGTGTCAGACTGCTGCTTCCTTTTCTACCACTCAGAGTCCCTAATGTTGACCTAAGAGAGAAAAGTCACTCAACCTCTGTGTTGCCCCAGTTGAAGTGTTGGATAGAGAAAACCATTGCATTGTGTGGAATCCTAAGGGGAGAATCAGTTAAAGACCTTGGGTCTTTGCTTTGGGAAAAAAACCACACAGACACACACGCACACAGACACACACACACAAGGGCCATTTGGCTTTATGACTGACCAGTTAACCAAGGAAGTAATTGTGACATTTCATTCTCTGAAATATCTGTTATGTAAGGAATATGGAAAAGTGGAATTAAAGGGGTTTGTTTTGGTGCGAAAATTTTTTTGAAGTCAATGCATAGTTTTTTAATATAATATTTAACAGAAAGCCTATTATATAGTAAAGTGTTAAATATATCTTATAACTTATTGAATACCTGCCTCTGAGAAATGCTGGCTTAACAGTGTGCTGCAGAGCATTGGCAGCATGGAGGGAGGGACTCTGCGATAGTTTGGGTATCTATCAGTGTGTCTCGCAAGGGTTCGTATGCTGGAAGCTTAGTCCCCAGTGTGGTGGCTGAAGGAGTGGAGGTGGGATGCAGTGCGAGGTAGTCGGATCATTGAGGGTGCTATCTTCAGAAGGGATCAATGTAGTTGTCTGAGGCCTTGGTTAGTTCCCAAGAGAGTGTGTCATAAAAACAGCAAGCTAGGCCAACACCGCAGCTCACTTGGCTAATCCTCTGTCTGCGGCGCCAGCACCCCGGGTTCTAGTGCCAGTTGGGGTGCTGGATTCTGTCTCGGTTGCTCCTCTCCCAGTCCAGCTCTCTGCTGTGATCTGGGAAGGCAGTGGAGGATGGCCCAAGTGCTTGGGCCCTGTACCCTCACGGGAGACCAGGAGGAAGCACCTGGCTCCTGGCTTTGGATTGGCGCAGCACATAGGCCGCAGCACACCGGCTATAGCGGCCATTTGGTGGGTAAACCAACGGAAAAGGAAGACCTTTCTCTCTGTCTCTCTCTCTCTCTCACCGTCTAACTCTTCCTTTAAAAAAAAAAAAAAAAACCAGCAAGCTTGGCCCCTGAATCTTTCTTGCTTCTTGTCTGGCCATATGATCCCTTCTTCTTGTGTCCCATTGCCTTCCAGTTCTCTGCTATGTTGGGGCACCTTCAAGGGGCTATTGCCATACTGCCTGGACCCTCCAGCCACCAGGAATGTAAGCCAAATAAATTTATTTGTTTTATAAATTACCCAGGCTCAGGTATTTTGTTGTAGCACAGAAAACAGACCAATCTATTATCATGCCACATATAACTAGCCTAGAAAAAGATAAAAATTCAAAATCTGATGTGCATTTTCAGCAGAATGCAAATAGCTTTCACACTATTATAAATATGAAAAATCATTAAGTTGAATCATCATTAAGTTGTTGACCATCTGCCTAAAAGAAACCAATGTGAAAGTGTCATATTAATGCTTTCTTTATTCAGCAGGTCTCTGATCTCATAATGAACAGTTAAGTCCATAGAATGTGGGAATCATTTCAAGTGCGAATAGGTGACATTGTTTTTCAGCTGCATCATAAGTCCTCTAACTGAACAATAAATTATTTTATTGCTTTAGTTTATTCGATGTGTCTTTCTGTTTTTAAATATGATAGCTTGATAGATCGCTATTTAGCCATATACTTTGTATCTGAGATCATAAAATATAATATTCATGGATTGGTGTTTATCCAGTGAGAAATGCTAGCATGAAATGAGAATCTTCTTTCTATGGCAATTTAAAGCAAATTAACAGTGACAGTAATGCCATTTTGGTTGGCAAAACACTTCTTCATCCTTTTTGTCAACATTTTTCTAAAACTTTGAAGTTTAAACTGATTTTTCATCTTTTATTGTGGGAGGAAGGTAGATAAATACATTTCTCATCCTTATGTTTTCAACTTTAGTGGTAGAATAAAAGAAACACATTTTATTTAAAAGCTCAACTTTTACAAAACTATCAGTGAAAAATGACAGAATATGTATTATGTCTATATGAAAGCCAGGGCTATTTACTTTCAATAAAGCAAGGTAACCAATTTACAATAGAAGCCTGCTCCTAATTCTTTTGGAGGATGAAGCTTGGGATAAGAGACTCTAATTTGTGCTTTTTATACAAGATTAGAAGAAGCTAAAAAGAAAAGTACCTGCTATATTAATTAATCAGTTGCTAGGAATGACTGTTACGATATGTTTTTTTTGTGATAGCCTTTGTCTGATATAGTTTTAAAATAGCAAGTGATCTTATTTCAGGTTTTGCTTAAAAGAGCAAGGAGTTTACATTCTGCATAAAATATTACGCTCATTCCCCACTCATTCTTCCTTGTGCATGTTATAATCCATTAATACTGCATTCTTTCCCCCTAAACCACAACATTTTGAATCATTTGCTGGTCCTGACACAGGACTCCATCACTTTGCAAATTAGCTTTTATTTTCCCTGAAAAACCATTCTCTACTTCTCCGCTTGACATGAATACTTCCAAACACAATTCCAATTTTTTGAGTAGATTTACATGCTCTGCCTTGTGTTCTCATTGGCCTTTATGTGTCCCTTTACCAAGAAGTAAGTAATGGCACAGTATTTGAATAGCCTCCATGCATGCCTGTCCCTCCGCAGACTATTTTATCCCTTTTGCCTTGTGCTCTGCTCAGTAAGTGTCCCATAGAAGTGTTCAGATTTTTGAATAGAAAAGAATTACATCATTGCTAGGATGCATTACATACTGTGATGTGGTTACAATGAACCGAAAAGACTCTGTGACATCACTCAACTGGTTTTGTTCTAATTCCTTCAGTGCTCCTTAAAATGGTAAATTCTCTCCATTCTATTTACTAACCTTAAAAGCAGGATCTGTGCTATAGCCTTTGCTTGTCTTAGTTAAGCCTGGTGAGATTCTCAGTAATTAGTGCTTGTAAAACACTGCAAGGTTCTCAGATGAATTAAAGTGTGAAATCTTATTACAAGCTTTATATTGCTGGAGTAACAAACAGACATGGCAAATTACACCATTACCTAGTCTCTATTGCTTTTAAGGAACAATGCAATTCATAATTATCCACAAGTGTTGCCTCAATTGCCTTCTGCTATCTTGACTGCCAGATTAGCTCTCCTCTGAACACTTGGTTGGTTTGAGGATATATAGGAAAGTTTATTCTTCCAAACGATGTTTTATTTGGCAGTCTCAGATGTTCATGTCTGTAGAAAAGCATCCTGCACAAACACAAAGAAGTTATTGTGCCTGTCAGAGGCAGAATAGTTCAAAATTACGCAGAAGCCCTCTAATTGCTTCAGTGAGCAGTTGCAGTTCGCAACAGCAATAGATATTTTAGGCTCCAAAAGGAGGGGTTAGAGTAATTTTTGTTTCTACTAAGCTGTATGAAAACCATATACTATCCAAGCATTCTGCAAGACAGCAACAGGGAAGTTGGCTTTGAACTGGGTTTGGCTATTACATTGGGTTGGGGCAATGGGTGGATATAGGAATATTAAGGAAATCAAGTTGACATTGACTGTCAACTAACTCCAATTCTAAAGCAGCAGCTGTGTAGAGACTTAATTTGTATTTAATGCTGTTGAAAAAAAAGAAACACCTAAAACGCAGCAATGGTGGATAAATTAATTCAGTAAATACTGTAAATCACATCAAACTCGCAATGGTTAGTAGTTTAGAGGCTTTTGTTTCCCTTGGTGCAATGAGCCAACTATGTCAACAAGTGTGGTAAGGCCTATTTTATAAGAATGGCGTTTCTTGGATTTCTTCACTTGCTATTTTTTTTTGACTTTCAGTAGTCATCACTAATATAATAAAACCCCCATTATAAAATCATTAGTGTAAGTGCAAATAAGGTCTTGCATTGTTAATGCCCCCACCAGACCCTTAATCACTTGGAATATCATGCTGCATTAAGTATAACATTGATTACATATGATAAAAACATGCAATACAAAAAAAATAGTAAAGTGGTGTTTTCAGGTTGTTATCAAGAGCAGAAGGGCTTTAAAAATTTATATCTTCTTGTAATTTGAATATTCTTGAGGCTAAAAACCTCATTAATTTATCAGTAAAAGCCTTTGGTCTCAAAATGACCTTTTGGCCTTTTCTCATTTTCGTGCTTGAATCTTCTGGTCCTTCACCCATTCAACTAGTCTCTTTCTTATCTCTCTCTCCCCTCCCCCTAAGTTTTCCTCATTGTATAAAAATGTTTGGAGGACCCTATCTACAAAATTGTAAAGGTAATAAAGTATTTTAACATTGAAAATGTATTCCAAATACATTGATTTTTATTTATTTACTTATTTTTAATGATTAAAAATGTAATTTTATTTGAAAGGTAGAGAGAGAGAGGGACAATGACAGAGATCTTTTCTCTTCTGATTCACTCCCCAAATGACCTCATGGCAAGGCCATGAAGAAAGTTGGAGCCAGGGTGACTGAAAAAGATGTGCAAATCTGATAGCAATAGTTTTTCTGTAGTGAGTGCATTGTTGAGAATGATGAAGTAGTTAATATATCGCGCTAAAGTCAATAACTTACAATTACAAAGCATTTTAGAATTTATGTAGCACTGCCCTCTATATTATCTGATTTGACCACTGGTGAGATAAATCAAACCACTGATCATTTAAGGTCTAGCAGTCTTTCCTTAAGGTCACTGAAAGTTCCTTATTTTGTTAGGGAAAAATTGTGGAATTGTGGAAAACATTAAAATAGATCACACACACAACACACACATACAGAGAGAGAGAGAGAGAGAGAGAGAGAAGGGAAAAAGAAAAGGAAACTAATGACCAACTGTTCTATATTGTGCCCCCTTCTAGGTTTCTAGGTTATAGCCACATTTCATCATTTTTTTGTGCTAATTTGCAACTGTGTAAGTAGTTGAGAGCTAAAAGGAATGCAAATTATTTGGCACATAGGAATGCAATTAATTGTGCCTGGTGAAATGCAATTGATTATCGCTTTGTGGACAGATCCATTTTAATTGTATTTGTAAATTCATTTCAGCATTGCTTATAAGTGTATGTGTGCAGTTCTTTGAATTCTCCTCTGAACCCATTCTAACAGCTGGTTATTTCCCTCATTAATTAATGAGTTAAGTGAAATGCTTGCTACTCATTCATTTTATGTTTCCATCAGAGTCATGATTATACTTTTAAAAAAGAATGTTTTACACTGTATTCTTAGTGGAAAGCACATCTAGGAAGCATCCTAATGAAATGAAAAGGATTTAAGTCTCTATCCCTTGCCCTACCTGGGCTTTCCACCAGAGCCTCTGTAGAAAGTCTGTGCAACAGTGAAGTTCAGCTGGCTTTTACCCCCATTGTATTTTCTTGTCTATAAAAGTCACTAGAACTAGACACCAGGTAACCCAAAGAAATACTTAGAATATCATGCTGGGGTTGCTGTCAGGAATTTAGAGATTTGCTGTCAGGGATTTAAAGATTCTGTCTCACCACAAAGCCCATTACTTGCCTTTCTACATCTTTAGTAATCAGAGTTGTATTTATGCTTTTTCAGGGCTCAATGACTTTGACAGCAGTGATAACAGAATGCCAAAAGGTAGATTCAGATGACCTTCTGCTTGGCACTTCTTTTTATTTTCTTGGTTTTATAAAATTTAAGTCTGTCATTTGACCTGGTATTATCTAAAATTCCTGCAGCTCTTTTGTGGAAATCACAGAGGCATAAGCAGAGAATAGATAAAAATGCACACCCATCAAAAATAGGAAGGGACAATTTTCAAGGGATTTTTGAGGGAAAGCAAAAATGCTAGCATTTTGTGGAGCCTTGAACTCCCTTCTTGGAAATATTCCTAGATTAGAATTTTGTACATACAGGCAACTACCATTTGCTAAAAAGTGGTCTTTTTAAGGAATGGGCAACCATTCCATTGGATAAATGAATTGTTTCTTACTCAAATACAACACTGAGATACTGCCATACTATAGATTTCATATTAGGGGAAAAGTCCAATCTCTCCCTTTAGTAGACAGAAACTCTAGAGGAGAGAAGGGCTGATACCTCTCTCTATCTACCATAAATGGTCATGGCTGACTCAAGGAAAAGAGGTTCTGATTCTAAGACCAACTCAGGGAAGAGGAATTCTGGTTTCTATGGCCAGCCTTGGGTGAGAAGGGGTGGGAAGAGGCACCAAACACAGGAGGGCAGGAGAAGGTGACAGAGAAACTTTGCTTCTGAGGCTGTAGCAGAGGCTTTTGTGGTATCATTCTGTGAGCTCCAACAGAACCAACTCAAAGGAGACAGCATTCTTTGTATTCATTTCACAAAAATGCTTGACTCAGACCGGAAATTCAGATACAAAAGTACCAGAGGGGTAGGAAAAGGTTCTTCCTTGTTTTTGATTCTTGACTGATAAGGGGCTAAGAGTGTCTTCCTCAACATGAACTGCAAGCAACTTAAGATGTTGAATAATAACTGGACAGGAGCATCTAGTAGGACTCTCTTTCCTACAGAAAGAGCAGAATCCTGTAATTTTTTTGTGAAAGATTTATTTATTTACTTGAAAGAGTTACAGAGAGGCAGAGAGAGAGAGACAGAGAGAGGTCTTCCATCTGCTAGTTCACTCCCCAGATGGCTACAGTGGCCAGAGCTGCACCCATTATAAGCCAGGAGCTTCTTCCAGGTCTCCCACATGGTTGCAGGGACCCAAGGACTTGGTTCATCTTCTACTGCTTTCCCAGACTATAGCAGAGAGCTGGATCAGAAGTGGAGCAGCCAGGACTCAAACCAGCGCTCATATGGGATGCTGACACTACAGGCGGCAGCTTTACCCATTTGCCACTACACTGGCCCCCAAATCCTGTAATTTGTAAGTCAAGTGGTTCATAGTGCTTAGAGTCATTTCGTTTATTTCACTTTTGTTATTCCTTTGTATTTAGAAGTCTTTTAGAAGGCTCCAGCCTGTAATAGTTGTGCAAAGGGGGATCAAGAAAAGAGATTTGATTCAGGTTAAATCAAAGTATTAAAGGGATTGAAGTTAAACCTTGGGGCCAATTTGCAATGGTAGCAGGCAAATGAAATAGAAAAAATAGAAAACCCTCAAGGAAAGAGAAAATCAAGGTGACAGAGTAAATGTTTGTTTGTTATTCATTTCTTTCCACTAATATTTTCTCTTGTTGGTTATTATATCTTAATCTTTTGTTTTAAGGAGGCTGTTATTCACTAAGCAAATCTATGGTGGAAAGCCATGTTTAGAACATCTAATATGTTTATACCATAAATATTTTCAAGAAGAAAGAAAAAATTTAAAAATATGCTTTTTCTTACAGTAAGCATTTTGATTGTGCAACATGCGTGTTATCAACATGAAGGCTGAGGGCAGATAAAGAAGCTACAGTGATGTTCCTGGCCAGTAGGTGTTAGCGTTACAACATAGGAGATGCCAGAGGATCTGGACAGCTGAATGAGGACAGGCGTTTAAATAATTCTCTTAAGAGCATCCATCCTTTTTGAGAGAAATGGTGAGGGTAGGGGTGGAGGGAAGGAGAGAGAGAGGAAGGAAAGAAGGAAGGAAGAGAGGGAGAGAGGGAGGACACAGAGGAATGGAAGGAAAGGGAAGTGAAGAAAGAAGGGAAGAGTGATGGAGGAAGGGAGAAAATATTACTGTGAGAAAAAACATGGCATTTAAAATGAAAGTTCAGTTTTTTAGTTCTCCAGCTCTAAGATCCTGCACTGAAGAGAAAGTTGTCCAATATTATGGAAGACAAAATACATAACTGAAAATTCACGTGGGTGGCAGAGTCCGTATGAATGCCAATAAATGGTGTGCTTGGCCCTTTATACCATTCTCTGAAAAAGCAGAATTTGAAAGATTTCCCAACTTTTCAGCACCACAAGCAAAATGAGGAAAATTCAAATTTCTGGAATGTGGTGTCTCAGAAACATTCAGCGTTTATGTGTCTTCTACCACTGTATTCTGTATTTCTTTTTTTTTTTAGATTTATTTATTTATTCAAAAGAGTTACACAGAGAGAGGAGAGGCAGAGAGAGAGGGAGAGAGGTCTTCCACCTGATGGTTCACTCCCCAGATGGCCACAACAGCCCGAACTATGCTGATCCAAAGCCAGGAGCCAGGAGCTTCTTCCAGGTCTCCCACACGGGTGCAGGGGCCGAAGGACTTGGGCCATCTTCTACTGCTTTCCCAGGCCATAGCAGAGAGTTGGATTGGAAGTGGAGCAGCCTGGACTAGAACTGGCACCCATGTGGGATGCCAGCGCTTCAGGCCAGGGCGTTAACCCACTGAGCCACAGCACCGGGCCCTGTATTCTGTATTTCTATTATTTCCCGTGCTTTCCCATAATGCTGCATTTACTCTAAGTAAAAGATTTGAAAAAGACATACCTAGAACATGTAGCAAACATTTGTTGTTTCCTGTTTTAGGAATTGCAATCATGAACTGCCTGTTGTCTGATCTCTTGAAACATTTATTTTATGTAAGTTTTCAACTTTCTAATTCTTGAAAGTGAGAGGATTAACTTACTTCTTATTATTGCATCTCTGATGGACACATTTTGTTATGAATAGTTAGAATATGTGATGACCATCTGTAAATATTAGTAAAGAATGTTAGTGGGTATTCAGCATTAATATTTTAATTTTCCATTTCCAAATATGGCTGCAAATAATAGTAAAAATAGAATTCCTGTTGAGGATAATAGCATATTTTTCAGTGTTTTTCTAGCAGAATTTTAATTTCCATGTCTTTCTAGATTGAAGGTGAGGTTGTTAGGCAAATGGGGCAGTAATACCTTAATTCCTGGATGTTAGGGATGGTTAAGGCATCAGGGAAAAATAGCAAAAGCAAGTTTCATGGCAGATAGAAATATTTTAGACCTCAGCTTAATTGTTTATTTGCCATGAAATTGCATTCAATTTCTCTGAGCTTCACTTTAATTCTGTGTGATATGGATACAGTAATATTTGCATTATATAGTTGTTATAAAATTTCCTTGGGAGGTTATATAAATTAGACTTGTTGGAGGTACTGTAAAAATGCTAGTTTCTGGGGCGGTTATTTGTCATAGCAGTTGGAACTGGTTAAAATGCCCAGGCTTGGGTCAATTTGTAGTTTAGGTTCATGACTTCAGCCTCTTGCTAATATAGACCATGATGAGCAGTTATCCAAGTGGGAAACCTGCTATTCAAGTGTGAGTCATGGAGTGAGTTCTCTACTCCTAATTTTAGTCTCCTTCCAGCCCCAGCTACTGTGGGCATTTGGAGAACAAACCAGCAGATGTGGTCTTTTTTTATTTTTTTTATTTTTTCTGTCTCTGCCTATCAAATAAATGATTTTTTAAAAAATTTAATTTCCTTCCTTTGGGCTGATTGAAGAGAGTTACTCAAATTTATTGATTTATAAAATTTTGTAGAGGCAATTTATTCCCAGGCAGATAAAACTAAATATAGGAAAGAAGAGCATGTTTCCATATAGTATTTCAGAGACTCATCATGCTGTAAGGAAAACAGTTCCTGAAAATGGACTCCAGACATGTTATACTTTTCTTTTCCCCAATAAATTAATTATTTTAAAATTATTTATTCATTTTATTTACTTGAAAGAGAGACAAAGATAGAGAAAAAAGACAGGGAGGGAGGGAGGGAGGGAGGGTGAGAGAGAAAGAGAGAGTGAGTGATAGTGAATGACCAAGCGCACTACTATCCATTGATTCACTCCTCAAGTACTCACAACAGTGCAGACTGGATCAGGTCGATGCCAGGTGCTCCAAATTCAATATGGGTCACTTAGATGGGTGGTAGTGACCCACATACTTGGGCCATCATCTTCTGCTTCCCAGGATGCACATTGATCAGAATAGGAATCTGGAGTCAGGAGTAGAGCCAGGGCTTGAACCTAGAAATTCTGAAATGGAATGTGGTCATGCCTTGTCTTGCTACAACAAATGCCTCTCTCCCAGTAGATTCTTTTGGTTTTAAACTAAATGTTATTTGGCACCTCTAGAAGTTATTCCCCGTTTGATACCACCCATACATTCTCTCTGCTCCGTTCTCCCACAGAGGGCTAAATCCCTTGGAATGTAACCTTCCACTTGCTGGTTCTTCATCTCTAGCTAGATTTGGACAATGAAGCAAACCACCAAGAGACTGGAGGACAATGTAGAAAAAGAAGTGTGTTTCCTGTGTTTCTGCTGTAGCCTTCCTCTTGCATCGACCTTGAGTTTGTGCACTGTGAGTGTATTTCTAAAACCCTGCATGTGATGTAGCTGTCTTTACGGTAAGCCTGTTTCTTCCTTTTGTTTCTTAGGTCCTAGAATTGGCACAGTTCTTCCCATAAAGGCTATTTGTCTTCTTCAACCTGGCCTAGGCATCTTTCTAAAGTGCCTTTAGGAAATTCTCTTTTGATACTTGTCAGAACCTGACGGCATTTGTCCTGTGGCAGCTATAACAAATTAACACAGACTTTGTGGTACAAACAACAGAAACATGTGCTTCTTCAGTTCTGGAGACCAGAAATCTGAAATCAAGCTCTTGGAAGGGCTCTGCCCTCTGCAGAGTTTCTAGTTTCTAGGAAAGAATTCTTCCTTGTCTCTTCCAGCTTCTGGCGGCTCCCAATGTTCATCATCTCTTAGCTGCAAAACTTCAAGCCTGGCCTCTGCCCTTGCATGGTATGCTCTGTGTCATCCTTCCCCTCTTTTGTCTCCTATAAGAATACTTGTCATTGGAATTAGGGTCCAACTGGGTAATTTAGGGAGATCTAATCTCAAGATCCTTAACTCAGTTATATCTGCAAATATACTTTTTCCAAACAATGCCACATATACAGTTTCTAAGATATATAGACTTTTAAAAATTTACTTATTTGTTCAAAAGGCAGAGTTATATAGAGTGGAAGAGGCATAGAAAGATCTTCCATCTACTGCTTTACTCTATATGGCTGCAACATCTGGGAGTGGGCCCAGCCAAACCCAGGAGCTTCATCTGGGTTTCCCACATGGGAGCAGCGGCCCAAGTGTGTGGACCATCTTCCCATACTTTCCCAAGCCCATTAGCAGGGAGCTGAATTAGAAGTGAAGCAGCCAGGACTTGAACCGGTGCTGATGTGGGATGCTGGCATCACAGGCAGCAGCTTAACCTACTGCACCACAAATGCTAGACGTATCTTGTTGAAAACTACTGGTCAACCCACTACCTTGGTACACATAGTTCTTTGTAGTTATAACTTGATAACTAATGGGTTGTGTTATGAAAGTTGAGTAAATGGATGACACCACGTGGGTTTCCTTCATCTATGTTATTATAAGGAAATAGAAGTCCAGGGATCTGAAGTTGTTTACCTAATGTCATAAACCTTGTTAGTAATAACTCCAGGCAGGGGCTTTCCTCGATTTCTGGTATTTGGGTAGCTGAGAGGCTAATTGTATGATCAATATCATTTACTATGCTAGCAAGACAGGCATTTGTGGCAAGGGTAATTCTTGCCTTCTAGGTGTTTTCTGTTTACCAGGGGGAAATATTATGATTAATACTTTTTAACTTAATGATTTTTAAAGCCACATCAGATAGGAAGAAATACGGAATATTTTCTTGAGCTCAATTAGTCAAATAAAAGCAGATAAGTGTATTACTCCCCCCTCAGAGTACTATAAATGAAGAGAAATTGAAGTAAAAAATGTCAAAGCTACTTCTAAATTTGTTTTGGCAACAAAGTTATATGAGGGGAACACCCTGTCCTTGTTTGATAGAGTGATTCTTAACATATGGTGTTTGCTATTCCCAGTGGGATTTCCACATCTCAGAATCTGAGAGAGCAGCAGTTTTTCACACTGTCAAGTTGGCTCAGGGATGAAAAAGAATGGGTTCCACATCTGGAATGATATACCTGAAGCGGGGAGGTGAAGGGAGGTAGGAAAATCTTATTAGTCTCTCCTCATTTAGGTCCCAGCAGTGTCACTTGTGGTTTATCTACTCCAAAATGTTTGAATTAACTCTGAATCATGGGCTACCAATCTAAGCAAAGGAAGTATGTTGTTTACTCTGAAGAACTGTCAAATGACTCAGATGGCACTCCTGGAACTTAATACTCTCCTCGTTAAGTTTCAGTGTCTGCCAGGCTAGCAGCTCTTAGTCTTCAAAGTCCTGGATTGATTGTTTGAATAATTGATTGATTTATGATGTGTTTTGGCTTGGTAACAAGTTCCATCCGGCAGTGCAGATGGAAATTCCTTAGTTAAAATATTCAGGAGAGAAGAGTGAATTAAGCCTCAAATAGCATTTTCCAAGTAAGCTAGAAAATTCTTTATGTTTTTGCACCTGGTAATTTTATTTGGCATTTATGAAGAAAAACAGTAATATGTAGTGAATGCAGCATTTACAGTTTCTTTAGGCACTTCACCTTAATTAGGATTATTGAGAGTTTATTGGATATCAAACTGTGTTTTTGGTTCTGCAGTTATTGTAGTAATCTAGAAAGATGTAATCCTTGTTCTCATGGAAATTACTTTCTAGAAATAATAGAAACAAATAAATAATTAGGAGGTAAGGAAATAATCAGGGAATATTATAAAATATAACTGGTTAATAGGCTATGTATGACTGGGTGGCATGATTCAGAAGTATGCAAGGTAGTATCTTAAGAGCAGGAACTTGAAGTTCCTTGAGGCAGGCTGAGGCAATAGGTCAGGCTCCTTTTTGAGAATGGATGCTGCTTTTCTTTCACCTTGTAGGACCAAATAACCAAAAGTCTCATTTTCCACCAACTATGGGATGAGGGGTATAGTTTCTCTGGGACCCAACAGGCCATTGGAACAAAAGACTGTGTGGCAGGTATCAGATTCTACGGATGGCTATCATAGTCCTCTCTTTATCCTTTCTTCCTTACTGGGTCATAGGACTATAGGAAGTAGCTTTAAATCTTGGCTGTATTTCATTTGTAGGTTGTGAGTCTGTATTTTGTCCTCTGAGCAGATGAGTCTTTAGATACTTACAGCATGCTTACTCACCTAGGAAGATTTTTTTTTTTCCTCATTGCAATTTGGAAACAGAAAGTTATTCCTTAATGGGACTAATATGTCCATGCATCCTAAGAAGGATCAACCTAAAACAATTACAACTGAGCTGATGCAATCAGCCAGGTCCCATAAATGTGTGTCTCCATTGATGAATGCTCTCTATTTAATTAAAATATATTGATCATGACACATTTGTCTTTATCAGAGTGGCCAGGCATGGTCTTTTGAGGAATTATTGTTTACTGGTTTGAGAAACTAATAGGCAACTTTAAAAGAATATGTAAGCTTTCAAATTTATTTTCTGTCTACTAAGTAGTTACATATTGCTGTTAGTGAAAATGTGCTGTCTTGCCTGCTTCAAGCTTCTCTTAGAAGATATGTAGGCTGTAATAAACACTAATTAGTTCGTGTGACCATTCAGCAAACTGCTTTAGAATAATCCAATGATTTGCCTTACAAATATCAGCTCTTTAATGGAATGTCTGATGCCAAGTGATTACAGATTTATAAAGGTTGTAGACTTAAACCAAAGTTATTAAGTCTCTAGTGATCAATTCACCTGATGCCATGGCAAAACAATTTAAGGGGAAGCTATCTTAAATTAATATGTTAGCAGAGGTCACACTTACCAGAGTTTGCAATTGAGCTTGGGGCTATAGTTCATCCTTTAAGTGCAAACTGGCTAATAAGAAGGAAATTATAATTCACTTTTAGAAATAATTCTGAAAAAAAGAAAGCATGCCCAGTTTATTTTCTGAACAAATTAGCATCCAGTTTCAATGTTTTAAAATATTAAACAAAGCATATTCTAAGTGCAATTGCCAAGTTACCATAGAGCCAACAATATTTTAGGGCATATTGAACATGCAGAAAGAGCTACAAAGAGCTCAAACTCTTAAATCATGAACAGTTCTTAGTGTCTGCCTCAAAGCACTATCTAAAAATATCCCCAAGGCTTAAGTTGTCCTTCTTAAGTAAGTGTCAATTGTAAACTGTGATAAGAGCTGTGGAAAGCAATCTGGGATGCCATTAGAACAGGTGAGAGGAGGCCTGAGAGGTCAAGGAAGGTGTCTCCATGGCAATGCATCTCAGTGCCTGGGTCAGATAACCCTCAATCCTAGGTTTATGCACTGCTTACTGTTTACTGGCTACCCTAAGCCATGTAGACCCCTCCTTTCTTGCTGCCTCTCTTTCAGTTTCCAGTGGCCATGGGCTCACATCTGGCTTAGCAAAAAAGAATAGAAATCTGGGAAAATCCATTCAAGATGAAGGTTGCAGCTGGCCAAGCTTGCTTGCTTCTTTTATTTTTCCTGTTTTGTACACCGCAATGAGGCAGTTTCCTCATTGTCCTAAGGCAACTTGTAGGAAGGAATGGCCAAGGTTCTCATGGAGATGTTGGCTAGAAGATTGTCAGCTCACAGAAACAGCGAGAACTCTCTCCCGGGTGAATTTCATATTATTTAGATTTTTCCCCTATTTTCTTAAGCCCTGATTGGATTTTCTATTACTTCTAGCAGAAAGCATTTTAAATGTTGCACTCATAAATGATGTGTAAGTGGCAGTGTGATTAGCACTAACAATCCAACCTGATATTAGGCTACATTAGTAGAAATAGGAATACTACATGACAGATATGAATATGCTACTAGTTTCTAGTCTTCTAGGTGAACATTGCAGAAAGGAAAAAAATTGAGGATGAAAAGGCAGAAATATAGGTGATTGTAGCATGAAATCAGTTGAGCAGTTGAGTTAGGTTATGTTTTTCCTGTGAAAATATTCTAATGAGATTTTCATATGAATTGTGTTTTAGGCTTAGAAAAAAATATATATATATATACATATATATATAAATTTTTTGTTGTAAATTCTTATGTCAGCTTGTGGATTTTTGTCATCTTTATTGTATTACGTCCCATGTGTTATATACAATAAATATATGTAAATGTTCCACAACATTATTACTTTTTTTAAACTTTTATTTAATGAATATAAATTTCCAAAGTACAGTTTATAGATTACAATGGCTTTCTCCCCCCATAACTTTCCTCACACCTGCAACCCTCCCATCTCCCGCTCCCTCTCCCATCCTATTCACATCAAGATTCATTTTCAATTATCTTTATATATAGATGATCAATTTAGTATAAATTAAGTAAAGATTTCAACAGTTTGCACCCACACAGAAACACAAAGTGAAAAATACTATTTGAGTACTAGTTATAGCATTAAATCACAATGTACAGCACATTAAGGACAGAGATCCTACATGAGGAGTAAGTGCACAGTGACTCCTGTCGTTGACTTAACAAATTGACACTCTTGTTTATGGCATCAGTAATCACCTGAGGCTCTTGTCATGAGCTGCCAAGGCTATGGAAGCCTTTTGAGTTCGCTGACTCTGATCATATTTAGACAACGCCATGGTCAAAGTGGAAGTTCTCTCCTCCCTTCAGAGAAAGGTACCTCCTTCTTTGATGACCCATTCTTTCCACTGGGATCTCACTCACGGAGATCTTTTATTTAGGTCATTTTTTTTTTTTTTTTTTTTTTTGCCAGAGTGTCTTGGCTTTCCATGCCTAAAATACTCTCATGGGCTCTGTAGCCAGATCCGAATGCCTTTAGGGCTGATTCTGAAGCCAGAGTGCTGTTTAGGGCATCTGCCATTCTGAGTCTGCTGTGTACCCGCTTCCCATGTTGGATTGTAAATATATATATTTTTAAAAACAATGGGAGCTTATATTTTGCATCTCTTAATTTTGGGCATGTTGTGGTATTACTATAAGTCTGAATTCAGATCAATCTGGATTTGATTTCTGATTCCATCATAGTTGTGTAACTGAGCAGAGATTATTTAACGTCTTTTAGCGCTATGCATTCTCAGTTGTAAACTGGGCAGCTAAGAGCAAATCATTCAGACCATTATTGTGAGAGGTGCCTGAAACTTGTTCACTGGTGTCTGCTACCCTCTAGAGCTCAGGTGGTCTCAGGTGATGTTCCTGCTGCCTATGACTGGCAGTTGTTCTGGTGCCTGGACAGGTTGTAACTTTGTGGTAGCGCTGCATGCTCCTGGATCAATCTTTGGGACTGATTCCTCCTGTTCTTCTAGATCTACCTTTCTGGATTTGTGATTTTTTCAAGGGAAAGAGATCAATGATCAAGAGTTCAACTTCTGAAAAGAGTAATAAGATTCAAAATAGCTATGATTTTACCTGCTATCAAAATAAAGCAATCTAATGATTTTATTCTATTCTGATATCTTTAGCTTTATTTTTATTTTCACAAATATAAAGAAAACAGATCTCATGTATTTTATAGGTACGTATTTCCCTCCATCCCCCTCTTCCTCCCTCATTCCCCCTTCTTCCTTTCTTTTTTCTTTAATTTTTTTCGAAGACATTCATTCAATCCACTCTATAATCATTATTAACTTTTCCTCACAATATTTTATTGATTCTGCACTTCAAGTGACTTCATCCTGTTTACTGGACACCAAGTATGCCCACACAACTTCTAGACATTCTGGGTAATAAGCACATAAAAGATATGCTCCCTGACATCTAGAACTTGCAGGTGCTATGAGATAGAAGATAGTTTTAACAATGACTCCAATATAAACTAGACAGAACCCTAGATGGCTGACCCCAAGGTAGTACTATGTGAAATCAGAAGAAAGAGACTTGATACTCAAAGGGCTAGTCTTAGAGAATTTTCCAGAGAAGCTTCATGACAACAGCCTCTCACACAGTGACTAGGGCTTCCATACATTCACACAGAGCAGGGAAACATAGTTTCTAGCAGAATAAAGAAGACAAGAAAGAGAGTTAAATAATGAGCCAAAGGAGTCTGCTCTGATGGAAATTACTATTCTTGAGGCTTCCCTAAAAATGTATTTAGTAGGTGGAAGAGACCAAATAGTTGTTCTCTGGCAAGAAAGCTAACATTTTCTTCCATGAATTTTTCAAAGAGTTCCCATGTGTTGACTTACCTCTTTCCATAATCAGAACTTTTTCCCTATTGCAATTTGCTGTTGTGAAGCAGAAGAAAGTTGATGAGACCATTAAGCTTGTCAGAAATCTACCTAAAAAGTAGATATTGAAGACATATCTGCAAAAAGTGCAAATGCTAAGATTTTAATTAAGGTAACTTATTGTGGGATGAATCTTTTATGCTTTGAGGAAGGAAGATGCTACTGTTGAGCGTGGCTCTATTTCATTATGATTTGCTCACAGATTTAATGACTGAGACTTCACCTATAAAGGAAAATGAAAACAACACTTTTATGTTTTGCAGTGCCTATTTTTCTTCTGGGGGCATTTGTCAATGTATTGCCCAACATGTAGTGCATTATGCATTGCTGATTAATAAATAATTAAAAGTTCCACTCTCAAGAAGTTCAAGATCTTGCAGGTCAGAAAAGTTAAAATCACAACCCATTAGGCTTTCAATAACAAAATATTTAAAAGCTGGTAAAGAAAACGTGCCTTTAGGGGCCGGCGCTGTGGTGCAGCGGGTAACGCCCTGGCCTGAAGCACCGGCATCTCAAATGGGTGCGGGTTCTAGTCCCGGCTACTCTTCTTCCAATCCAGCTCTCTGCTGTGGCCTGGGAAAGCAGTAGAAGATGGCCCAAGTCCTTGGGCACCTGCACCTGCGTGGGAGACCTGGAAGAAACTCCTGGCTCCTGGCTTCAGATTGGCGCAGCTCTGGCCATTGCGGCCATTGGGGAGTGAACCATTGGACGGAAGACCTCTCTCTGCCTCTCCTCTCTCTCTCTGTATGTCTGACTTCAAATAAATAAGTAAAATCTTTAAAAAAAAAGAAAGAAAAGATGCCTTTAGAGTATGCTCTTCTTTATGCTGGAGAATCCTGAAAACTGTGTCAAAGGAGATGTGAATGGAAGTAAGTTTTGAAAGGTGTTTTCCAAAGGATGGAAGTTGAGGAACGGGCATTGAATGAACATATATACATTTAAGGAAGTGTTAACTAAAAGCACTTTAGAGAAAACAAAATGAATAAGGGGTAAGCATTGTAGCAAAGGAGTTAAAAGGGTGGGTAGGCAGGAGCTTCAAGAACAACTGTATAGTGCTAAGGGCAGATACTTAAATCTATTTAAAAAGGATAGGCTAATGAAGGCAACTGAGCCTCCTCTGCTGTCAGTTCTCCCTTTCTCCAGCTCAAGAGGCATGGTAACTGAATAAGGTGCTCTCGGTGTTAAGTTCTTAATTAGTTGACCAAATGTTCTCATGAGAAATACATGTGCATGATTTTTATTTAAGAATAAATTCTGAAATCTTTTACTATTATAAATGTGTGTCTGTCTAAACACTTCTAACTATCAGTAACAACTGCATCGGCATCCCATTGTAAGAATATATCATAGTTAATTTAAATAAGAATTAATAATTGGTCAAACTTGTGTTATAAATAATGATATGACATACATATGCTTTCCAATTTGTATATCTTTAAGATATATTTAAAAAGTAGATTGCTGGAATTAAACTTCTAGATTTTAAAAATATTGACAAATTTCCATTCATTTATGTTATAAAGAAACTTAAATTCTCCACTAGTGGTATAGGTAATAAAATTCTTTTCTCTTTCCAAAAATGAACTATTGCTGTGTATATTAATTTATAAATAGGCATAATTTATTGTCCTGCTTTACCTGGTAAACAACCACATTTTCCCATACAATCTACTGAAGAAAAATGCTATTAAAAAGCCCATCTAAATGTGGCCCTATTTAAAGACCAAACACAATTTCATAGCAAAACAAAAAAGGAATAAAAAATTACTCAATGGCAATTATACCTTGGGGAATGCAACTAAGTTATTATAAAGAATAAATATATTTCAACTTATATTTGACTAAAATGAATTTAATTATTATAAGACTGAATAAAATGCTGATATTTTAGTGTTTGAAAATATATTATAACAACACTGTAATTACTGTAACAAGTTCATATGTAACAAAATCATACAGGATGCCATAAATGTTTTTAATCAGTTTTTGCAATGGCATTCATCTTTTATTATTCACTTTCATTCTCTTCAAGTGCTTGTTTTACAGAAATGTTATTGAATTTCTGCTTTTTAATCATTATATTGTCTAATTTTCCAGACTTTTCTTTTAAGGGTTTTGTAGGTAATTCTAGCAGTTGACTATATGTAATTTTTCTCTTTTAAAGTCCTTTTTTTATTTGAAATACAGCCAGAGATAGGGAGAGGAGAGAGAGAGAGAAAGAGAGAGAGAGAAGAGAAGAAGAGGGGAGGGGAGGGGTGGGGAGGGGAGGGGAGGAGAGGGGAGGAGAGGAGAGGAGGAGAAATGAGGAGAGAACAGGAGAGGAAGGGAGGGAGAAGAGAGGTTCACTTTCCAAAGGCCTGCAACACACAATAGCCAGGACTGGACCAGGCAGAAGCCAGAAACCAGGAACTTCGTCCAGATCCCTATGTGGGTGGTAGGCACTCAAGCACTTGAACCGTCATCTGCTGCTTCCCAGGTGCTTTAGCATGAATCTGACTCGGAGGCTGAAGGAGGACTCCATCTCATGTGCTGTGGTATGCAGGCATCCCAAGCTATAGCTTAACCCCAAGCTGCACCACAGTGCCCAATCTTACATATATATTTTTTTTCTTGATTATTGTTTGATATAAAAGTACTTCAAAAAGTTCTTAGAAAATCTAATTAAAGTGTTAAGTTAATATTGGTAAATTCTTTGAAATCCAATTACAGTTTTTTTATAATATGCAATTCTATGGACTTTTTGAGGATCCCTCAAATTATACATGCAATATCTTGTAGTCATCACAAGACTTTTCCAGAAACATGGGATGGATTGGTGGGAACTGAGAGTTGAATGAAGCGTGGAATATTTGAGATCTATGGGCTCAATTAACTAAGTGACTAGTTTATTTGGAAATATTTTCATATTATAAAAGGCCATATGGCATCTTTTGTGTGATGTGGAAAAGACACCCACTCTAGGTAGACACAACCCCCAGGCTTGCTTATCTTGGAGTCACCTGTTTGGCAGGGTATTTATGTGCAGGGCATAATCTGGCAACCACACATAGCAGCCAAGCTATTGGATGAGATTCCAAAATTTCACTCTATTCTAATAAGAATGAATAACAAAAACTGTAAAATTCATTTAATAAGCAAAATATGATACTGATAATAAAAGTAGTCAACTCATTGGGGAAAAATCTGCAAAACAGATTGTTGCACATAGATAGACAAAATGCTTAGGTGTGCTGAATATGCATCACCTATGAGGCAGCAGGTGGTGACTCAGGGAACTGGGTCCCTACCACCCCAAGGGAGACCCGGATTAAGTTCTTGGTTCTTGGCCTCAACTTGACTCAGCTTGGATTGTTGTGAGCATTTGGAGGGTGGAGCAACACATGAAAGCTCTCTGTCTGCCTCTCTCTCTTGGTTTCTCAAATACAGTTTAAAAATTATTTTTAAATGCTGACCTGATTAAATGTCACCTTAATCTAATCACTAATTGGCATTCCCAATAGCAAAATAATTTACATTGGTTGACAAAAGTAAGTTTTCTTGCCTGCTTTTATGCAAATGACTGAATAAGCCCACATGTCTTTTCTTCCAACTGAAATGATTCTTTATCTACTCTCAAACATCTTTCATCATCAAAGCAAGCCACATACCATCTCTTGAGTGAGCCTTTGCTTGTCCCCTGATCAATTTTCTCTTCAACGAACTTTTGCAGCTTGTAAATAATCATTACGACATTTACCACATTTCTGCATTGTGCTACTCGCATAAATGCACGTCATCTCTTCATAAAAGGACAATGATGGTGTGTGACTCATCTTAGTCATTTCCTCTGCATCTTTTCTGCCTCTTTTTTAAAAAGAAAATATTGATTTATTTATTTGAAATTCAGAGAGAGAGAGAGAGAGAGAGAGAATTTTCTATCTGCTGGATCACTCCCCAGATGGACACAGTGGCCAGGGCTGGGCCAGGTCAAAGCCAGAAACTAGAAGCTTCTTCCGGGTCTCCTACATGGTTGCCGGGGGTCCAAACTCTTAGGCCATCTTCCGCTGCTTTCCCATGCCATAAACAGGGAACTGGATCAGAAGTGGAGCAGCTGAGACATGAACTGGTGTCCACATGGGATGCTAGTATAATAGATGATGGCTTTACTTGCAACTCCTTAATGCTGTCCCTCTTTTCTGCCACTTAATTTTAGGCAAAATCAGTTAATATTGAAAAAAATGACTTTTTAAAAAATATAGAAGTCAAATGCACTGATGAAATTTTAAATGTTTTATTTATTTTATCATAAATAGGTAATACCTATGAAACAACAAGGGAAACAAAACTGTGTAAAATGACTCAATGTCTGCTAGTCTTATCCCCTCACTCAGGCATTCCTCCTCCCAAAAGACTGTAGTATTAATGTTACTAACGCATTCTCCAAGAAATACTTTTATAACTAAAATGTGTGTATCTATCTATCTATATATCTATATTTCACTCTCAAAGCTGGAATTGTAGTAGCATATTACAAACATTTTTCTGTATCTTACTTACTATATGAAAATATACTTGGGGATCCTTCCATAGCACTATGCAAATGCTGATTCTTTTTTAAACTGGTACTATGCTCAGAGCCATTTAAAATATTGTGACTTTTTTGAAATAGAAGAGGATACCAAGAAATGGAAAAATCTTTCATGCTCATGGATTGGAAGAATCAATATCATCAAAATGTCCATTCTCCCAAAAGCAATTTATAGATTTAATACAATACCAATCAAGATACCAAAGACCTTCTTCTCAGATCTGGAAAAAATGGTGCTGAAATTTATATGGAGACACAGGAGACCTCGAATAGCTAAAGCAATCTTGTACAACAAAAACAAAGCTGGAGGCATCACAATACCAGATTTCAGGACATACTACAGGGCAGTTGTAATCAAAACAGCATGGTACTGGTACAGAAACAGATGGATAGACCAATGGAACAGAATAGAAACACCAGAAATCAACCCAAACATCTACAGCCAACTCATATTTGCTCAAGGATCCAAAACCAATCCCTGGAGTAAGGACAGTCTCTTCAATAAATGGTGCTGGGAAAATTGGATTTCCACATGCAGAATCATGAAGCAAGACCCCTACCTTTCACCTTACACAAAAATCCACTCAACATGGATTAAAGACTTAAATCTATGACCTGACACCATCAAATTATTAGAGAGCATTGGAAAAACCCTGCAAGATATAGGTACCGGCAATGACTTCTTGGAAAACACCCCAGAAGCACAGGCAGTCAAAGCCAAAATTAACATTTGGGATTGCATCAAATTGAGAAGTTTCTGTACTGCAAAAGGAACAGTCAGGAAAGTGAAGAGACAACCGACAGAGTGGGAAAATATATTTGCAAACTATGCAACTGATAAAGGGTTGATCACCAGAATCTACAAAGAAATCAAGAAACTCCACAAGATCAAAACAAACAACCCACTTAAGAGATGGGCCAAGGACCTCAATAGACATTTTTCAAAAGAGGAAATCCAAATGGCCAACAGGCACATGAAAAAATGTTCAAGGTCATTAGCAATCAGGGAAATGCAAATCAAAACCACAATGAGGTTCCACCTCACCCCAGTTAGAATGGCTCACATTCAGAAATCTACCAACAATAGATGCTGGAGAGGATGTGGGGAAAAAGGGACACTAACCCACTGTTGGTGGGAATGCAAACTGGTTAAGCCACTATGGAAGTCAGTCTGGAGATTCCTCAGAAACCTGAATATAACCCTACCATTCAACCCAGTCATCCCACTCCTTGGAATTTACCCAAAGGAAATTAAATTGGCAAACAAAAAAGCAGTCTGCACATTAATGTTTATTGCAGCTCAATTCACAATAGCTAAGACCTGGAACCAACCCAAATGCCCATCAACAGTAGACTGGATAAAGAAATTATGGGACATGTATTCTATAGAATACTATACAGCAATCAAAAACGACGAAACTCGGTCATTTGCAACAAGATGGAGGAATTTGGAAAACATCATGCTGAGTGAATTAAGCCAGTCCCAAAGGGACAAATATCATATGTTCTCCCTGATCGGCGACAACTAGCTGAGCAACAAAGGGGAAACTTGTTGAAGTGAAATGGACACTATGAGAAACAGTGACTTGATCAGCTCTTGTCATGACGGTTGATGTACAATGTAATACTTTATGCATTTTAGTATTTTGTTTTTGTTCTAGTACCATTGGTTGAACTCTGTAATTAACACACAATTGTTCTTAGGTGTTTAAATTTTAACTGAAAAGTGATCCCTGTTAGGAATTTGGAAAACATTATGTTGAGTGAAATAAGCCAGTCCCAAAGGGACAAATACCACTTGTTCTCCTTGATAGGTGACAACTAACTGAGCACCAAAAAGGAAACCTGTTAAAGTGAAATGAACACTATGAGAAAGGGTGACTTGATCAGCCCTCACCCTGACTGTTGATGAGCAGCTTAATATGTTATCCCTCTTAGTATTTTTGTTTGTTTGTTCTACTTAATACTTTTGGTTGAATACTGTAATCAATACACAATTCTTCTTAAGTGCTGAAACTTAACTGAAAAGTGATCGCTGTTAAATATAAGAGTGGGAACAAGAGAGGGAAGAGATGTGCAATACGGGACATGTTCAAGCTGACTTACCTCAAACGGTAGAGTTAGAAACACACCAGGGGATTCCAATTCAATCCCATCAAGGTGGCATGTACCAATGCCATCTCACTAGTCCCAGTGATCAATTTCTGTTCACAATTGATCATAATGATAGGACTAAGAACCAAAGGGATCACATAAACAAGAATAGTGTCTGCAAATACTAGCTGATAGAATCAAAAAGGGAGAGAATGATCCAACATGGGAAGTGAGATACACAGCAGACCCATAGAATGGCAAATGTCCTAACAGCACTCTGGCCTCATATTCAGCCCTTAAGGCATGCGGATCCGGCTGAAATGCCCATGAGAATATTTCAGGCATGGAAAGCCAAGACACTCTGGGGGGGGGGGGGACCTAAATGAAAGATCTCCACGAGTGAGATCTCAGTGGAACGAATGGGTCATCAAAGAAGGAGGTACCTTTCTCTGAAGGGAGGAGAGAACTTCCACTTTGACCATGGGCTTGTCTAAAAATGATCAGAGTCAGTGAACTCAGGGGGCTTCCATAGCCTTGGCAGCTCATGACAAGAGCCTAGGGTGATTACTGATGCCATACACAAGAGTGTCAATTTGTTAAGTCAACAACAGGAGTCACTGTGCACTTACTCCTCATGTAGGATCTTTGTCCTTAGTGTGCTGTACATTGAGATTTAATGCTATAACTAGTACTCAAACAGTATTGTTCACTTTATGTTTCTGTGTGGGAGCAAACTGTTGAAATCTTTACTTAATGTATGCTAAACTGATCTTCTGTATATAAAGAGAATCGAAAATGAATCTTGATGTGAATGGAAGGGAGAGGGAGTGGATAAGGGGAGGGTTGCGGGTGGGAGGGACGTTATGGGTGGGAAGCCATTGTAATCCATAAGCTGTACTTTGGAAATTTATATTAATTAAGTAAAAGTTAAAAAAAATGTGACTTTTTTGGCATTACAAAAACATGTTGTGCTTAATAAAATATTATATGATTCTCTACACATGTGCTAGAATATTGGTAGGATCCACAGACTTGGATTCTGGGTCAAAAGAGATGTACCTAATATCCTTTCACAGGAACTAGAACGATGTGTAATCCCCAACCCTGCAATGGAAGAAAGTACCTTTCCCACACCTCTGCAGTCCAGTGTGTTATCTGTTTTGTTTGTTTGTTTTAGCCATAGTTAATGGTGAAAAATAACATCACAACATTTTCTGATTTGCATTACTGTGAAGTATATATATATATATATATTCAATATTATATAAAACATATATTTACAAATATTTGTTTTATTTATTAGGGAGGGAGAGACAGAAAGATCTTCCATTCCCTGGTTCAGTTCCCAAATGGCCACAATGACCAGGTCTGGGCTAGGAGCTGGGGGTGGCAGGGCCCAAGTATTTGAGCCATCTCCCCTTGCTTCCCCAGATGTAATAGCAAGGAGCTGGATTGGAAGTGGAGTGAAAGGGACTCAAACTGGCACTCCTATATGGGGCGCATGTGTTGTAAGCAACAGTATAACTCACTGAGCCACAAGGCTGGCCCCTAAATTTGTATTTTTTTGAAAACTTTTTGTTCACATCTTATTGGTCTCCTCATAGTAACTTATGAGAGCCATCTTTATATTAAGGGAAAAATCCTTTGTTTCTGATGTAAGCCTCAAATATCTTTTCTAAATTCATTTTTGTATGCTTATAATATTTCACTGTGTCAGATATATATGATTAATGTAGCTAGCTAATATCAGAAATAACTTTATGTTCATAATTTCTAGTTTTAGCATAGATAGCATATTAAAAACATACATTACAAATGTGAGAGATATGAACTAGGTAATAAGAAACTTTAAGGAATGGAACTGTCACCTGAGCTGATTTGGTAGAAAGTTATTAAGCAGTCCTCTTATAGGAGAGTGTGATTGTAGGTGATAATAATGATCCTAGTGTGTGTGTTACCTGCCTGAATTTAGGTAGATGAGACGATGCTACGAGATCACGTTTGGTCCTTTGAAAGTGAATGGTATTGAGAAGGTATTGAGCAATACCAGAGGTCTTCAAAACTTCATGAAAAATGTGTATCATGGAAAAATTTTGCATGAATTTCTAAATTTAGGCAGCAAAATAATATTTTTATAGCATTTTCCTTGAACATGTTGGAGAACCCTTGTTCAGCATCCACCCTTAGTTCCACAAATGTTGTCGGGGTTATTTTCCCCAAGGTGCCGATTAGGAAATGAGGACTGAGAAGTAGACTAAGTTGTTCTGTCTCTCATGGTGAATAAATGGCTGTGTGGGGACCAGGTTCCCCGAGAAGTGTCTACATCACCAATGCCATCAGCGACGTTGTTGCTGTCTTCTGCCAAGCTGAAGCCAACGCTAAACTAAGTGACTGTGAACTGAATGATACATCTGCTGCAGCCCAGCTCACTGGAAATTCTCTGCTCTTAAAGTTCTGTGTAATTTGATCTTTTCACAGTATTCAAACCAACAACAAAAACATACACACACGCACACACATACTTGAGCACTGTGATTTTGAGATGAAGGTCTCTAAGCAACACACGAGAGTTTATACAGCATTGATCTGTTCCCTTTTTGGCTAATTAGCTGAGTTAGATAAGAAGATACTTCTAATAATGTGTGAGTAGAAAGTAAAAGTAAAGAGCAAAAATTAAAACACTTGAAGGCTTTATTTACTCCTGGAAATAAAAATCAAATCCTTGTTGTTAAAATCCTTGGGTTGAAGGTCCTAAAATGGAGCACACAGACAGATATAAGATGTACTTAAATAAGCTTGTACAGATCTTTAAACATATCCATGGAAAATGTAGATTTGATTGAAACTCACTAACACGGCTTTATGGCAGTCACTGCATTCAACATTTACTATTTGTTCTAAAGCCAAATGTCTCAGAAACAATTGGTAAGGAATAGTCTGATTACTGATTTTTGTAACTGAGTCCTGGGCACTTGAGTCATCTTGTAGAAGTATTAAGGAAAACACTTAGCTGTTATTTATAGCCTCTGTTAACCACTAAGCATAATCAAGAATGCACAAGAAACTTTAACTCTTGGTCAAGGTTACCAGATTCTTGAAACATATTAAGTAAAATATATGGAAACAAATCAAGGTAGTAATAATATAGTGGACAAAAGGACAAGGGCAGGCATTAAAATAGTATGAAGCCATAATACATGGTATGTAAAGGAGAGTTCTGGTGAAAAAATTAGAACGGGTATAATTGGACATTAACTACTAGAGAATGGCTATGTTGTTAAAAGACTTGAAGAAAACTTGGGAATTTTATGTACAGCACAAACCAAAAGAGGGTTTAGAACTGTGGCCGTACATACTGAGAAAAGCTGCAGCAATAGAGGACAATCTCAGGGTTGGGATATATGTGTCTGTGAGAGCATAGGTGAGAGGAATGGGTTTGCTGGTTTCGTAGTTTCTTTTCTCTGGGACAAACATCACCACTGTAATTTTCCAGTGGCCAGTTCTGTTCTTTGATACTTGTCATATATCTTTTTATTTGACTGTTGTGTTTTTATTTCCTTGCAATCTTTTGCTAAAATTTAATATAGTCTCATATCTCAGATTATGCATCTCATACAGATGTTCCTCTTGGATGAATACCAAATCTTCTTGATGAAATCATTTTGCTTAAGAAAATGTTTTCATATTAACATTATATTCTTTCTCTTGAGAATGATGGTTCTTTAGGATGGTGAGGGGCTGGTGTTGTGATGTAGCAGGTTAAGGCACTGCTTGTGACAGCAGTATTCCATATAGGAGTGACTGCTCAAGTCCTGGCCACTCTGCTTCCAATCAAGTTCCCTGCTAATGTGTCTGGGAAAGTAGCGGATAACGGCTCAAGGACTTGGGCTACTGCTACTCATGTGGGAGATCCAGATGGTGTTCCTGACTCTTGGCTTCAGCTTGGCCCAGCCCTAGCTGTGACGCAGGGGAGAAAACCAGATGACAATGACCTGCCTTTGTCTCTCCCTCTCTCTCTGATGCTCTACCTTTCAAAGAAATACGATTTTAAAAACAGTGCTGGGGGATTTTCCTTTTTCTACAGTCCTTTTCTAGAAGCCCAGTGGTAAATGTTAGCTTATTCATCATCAGAAGATAATAGATGATCTTTCCAGACTTAACAGTCAACATTTGAAAGACTATATAGACTGTGGTTTAACTTCCTAAGCAATCAAGGGAATATAAATGATAAGCACAAAAAAGTTCACTATGCATCGATCAAACTGACAAAAATTTAAAAGCTCGGCAATGTCAAGTGTTGATGAGGATAGAAATGATAGAGATTCTTTAATACTTCTGGTAGTAGTTTAAATTGGTTCAGTTTATATTGAAAATAGGCATTTCTGACAGTGTTGAATATATGAGCAAGGACCCAGGAAAACAAGTGAATATTTCAGTGATGAATACCTTCATGATAAATTTGAAAGGAATTAGGGGAATGACTCATCCCAGAGTTGTGGTAACAGTTACTTCTGGGAGGCCAGGAAGTAGAAAGTCTGGGACTTCTAGAATATAAGTAGTGTTCTTTATTACTGTCTGTAGATAAAAATTAGTGTTGACCTTATAAATTAATCATTAAACTGACGTGTATAAGATATACTAAAAAATAAAGGGAAGCATGCACAGATATCTTTGGCCCTATTCATTGCCAATTTGGGGAGGTTGAACTGACAGCTAAACCGAAAGGAGAAAAGCAATCAGTAACTATTGACACATGCAGCCACTGAACCTCAGCAGACTCTGTCCTGGAGATCAATCCAATTCATGTGTTACTTTCAGGGCTCAAGCCTGGACTTCCTACTGACCAGTAGTGGAGGATATGCAGTACAGGTATATGTAAATGTGTGAGTTAAGCAGTCAGATACAGTGAACTTCTCTGCAGTCAGATACTATGAATTTTAAAATATGGGAAGTGGGGTTTGTGTGTATAATGGAGTGCCTTAATATTTTTGTAAGAGCCCAACAAGATCTAATTTAGGGTACAATAATAGTCAATAGAGTCATAGTCCATGGAAGTATCATATATGGGGTGGGTGGTGTTACTGCTACAGTTAAAATGCCACTTGGGATGCCAGCATCCAATATCAGAGTCCTGGTTTTGTTTCTGATTCCAGCTTCCTACGAAGATGCACCCTAGGAGGGAGCTCATGTTCCATCAAGTACTTGTGTCTTTGACAAGCACTTGATAAGCAGGTTGAGATTTGGGTTCCTGAATTTGGCCTGATCTAGGAAGAGCTATTGCAGGCGTTTGGCAAGTGAACGAGTGGATGGATGATCTCTTTGTCTATGTCTCTCTGCCTGTCAAATACAAGGAAAATAAATGAAAAAGTGTTCCTAAAAAGTGTGATGTTCTGTCAACAACAGGAGTCACTGTGCACTTACTCCTCATGTAGGATCTTTGTCCTTAGTGTGCTGTACATTGAGATTTAATGCTATAACTAGTGCTCAAACAGTATTGTTCACTTTATGTTTCTGTGTGGGAGCAAACTGTTGAAATCTTTACTTAATGTATGCTAAACTGATCTTCTGTATATAAAGAGAATCGAAAATGAATCTTGACGTGAATGGAAGGGGAGAGGGAGTGGGAAAGGGGAGGGTTGCGGGTGGGAGGGACGTTATGGGGGGGAAGCCATTGTAATCCATATTCTGTACTTTGGAAATTTATATTCATTAAATAAAAGTTAAAAAAAGTGTGATGTCCACATTTATTGTTTGACATACTGCATTTCATACATGTTGAAATGGGATGGATGAAAATTCTGAAGTTAGGTAAGTGAATACACCCAGACATCAGCTACAATTCAAGTTTAAAATTACCTGCATACAAATAACATTTTGGGGATAACCTGCAGAACTGGGGAAATGGCAAAAGCCATAGAGAGCTTATGCTCACATAGGACAAATTCCGAATGATTTTCTGCTAAAAAGCTTACACATCCCAAGTAGATATCTTTGGATCTGCACAGAGCAGTGGTTATTCGAGATTTTATCCTATGGAGAAGGGCAGTGTATTAGCAACCATTTCAATTTCCTAGCCTCCTGGAGAGTGTGTCCCATTTTAATTGGTTATATTTGTAAATAATGTATAGGTAAGTATGTGTTTCAGTTTCTTTGAGTACTCTGAAATATTCTGAAGTAGTATTCAAAATGTTAGTCACCTTTCTTTCTTCCTGAACAATTGCATCCTGAATCCAGTAGATGGAGCAGTGCCAAGCAGACATTCATGCAGATTAGGGAGGAGAGCAGTTATCCAGGACAAGGGTGAAGGGTAGAGGAATCTGCAGTGGATGGCTGGCTAGCATGGATGGCAGAACACCAGCGGGGTTAGGAGGGCACCCCGCAGTGAGCAACTTGGATTTGGGAGGCAGTGCAGAGAGGAAAGGCAGGATCTTAGACTCATTGCCAAGCAGGGAAAGGAAAGTGCCCGTATGGAAGGGTGACCAAGAAAGTCATGTCCAAAACTGAGCAGCTTCAGCAGGATGTCTGAACAAAGGTATGAGATAATGGACAAGCCCAGATTCAGGGACATTCTACAAAATAATGTGATGCTTAACATTTGAAAATCAGCATAATGTCATAAATCAACAGAATGAAGAACAAAACCCTAAAATCATCTCAATAGATGAAGAACAAGCATTTGATAAGATTCGACATCTCTTCATGATGAAAATCCTCCACAAATTGTAAAGGGCTCAAAATTATAAAGGCTATTCATGACAAACCAATAGCAAATAGCACACTGAATGGGGAAAAGGTGAGTACAGTTCCCCTCAGATGTGGAACAAGACAAGGAAGTATACTTTCACCACACTTATTCAGGATAGAATTGGAAGTATTAGCAAGAGCAGTTAGTGAGGAAACAGAAATAGAAGGCATTGAAATTGGAAACAAGGAAGTCAAAATATCGATGTTTGCAGATGACATGATCTTGTACATGGGAAAACCCTAAACATTCTATCAAAAGGGTTCAGAACTGATAAACTGGGGCTGTTGCTGTGGCATAGTAGTTTAAGCATCTGCCTGTGGCTAAGGTACCTCATATATGTTCCCTTTCAAGTCCTGACTGTTCCACTATCAATCTAGCTCCATACTGAAGATCTGAAAGGGCAGTAGAGAATGACCAAAGTGCTTGGGCCCCTGCACCCATGTGGGAGACTTGGAAAAAACTCATGGCAACTGGCTTTAGATTGGCCCAGCCTCAGTTATTGTTACCATTTAGGGAGTGAACCAATGGATGGAAGACCTCTCTCTGTCTCTCCCTCTCTGTCTGTAACTCCTTTTCTCAAGTAAATAAATAAATCTTAAAAAAAAAAAGAACTGACAAACCAATTTGGTAAAGTCACAGGGTACAAAAGCAACATATAAATGACATTAGTATTTTTATACACTAAGAATGATGTTGTAGAAAGAGAAATAAGAAAAAAAAATCCCATTTGAAATAGCTACAAAAATCAAGTATTGAGGAATAGACTTTAACCAAAGAAGTGAAAGATCTCTACAATAAAAATTGTAAAACATTGGTGAAATAAAACATCAAAAACACAAAAAATGAAAAAAAAACTCCTTGTTCATGTATTGGAAGAATTAATATCGCTAAAATATCTGAACAAACGAAAGTAATCTACAGACTCAATGCAGTGCTATCAAAATGCCAATTGCATTCTTTATAGAATCAGAGCAAAAAATACTAAAATTCATATGGAATCACAAAAGGCCCAGAATAGCCAAAGTGAACCTGAACAAGATAAATTGAGCTGGAAACATCACAGTACTTGATTCCAAAGCATACTGCAAAGCTGTTAAGACAATATTATACCACCATAAAAACCAGCACATAGATCAATAGGACAGCCTATAGAGCCTAGAAATTAATCCACGTCCATAGATCCAACAGATTTTTTTACAAAGGTGCCAAGAACATATATTGGAGAAAATATAGTATTTTCAATAAATGGTGATGGCAAAACTGGATGTATCTACATGAAAGAATAAATTAGATCCCTACAACAAGATGGACTAAAGACTAAATGTAAGACCTGAAGCTATGAAATTACTACAAGAAAAAACAGGACAACACTTCACAACACTGGTGTAGGTGATGGCTTCCTAAGACCCTAAAAACACTGGCAACAAGAGCAAAACTAAATAAGTGGGGCAAAATCAATCTCAAAAGCTTTTACACAGCAAAGTAAATGATCAATAGAATGAAGAGACATCTGACGGATGGGAGGAAATATTTACATGACACTTTCTGACAAAGAATTAATATCCAGAATATATCAGCAATTCAAAAAAAAAAATCCAGTTGAGCAATGGGCAAAGAACCTGAATAGACAACTTTCTGAAGAAATACAAATGACCAACAATTATATGGGAAAATGCTCAATAGCACTAGCCATCAGGAAAATACAAATCAAAACCACAGTAAGACATCACTTCATACCTGTCAGAATGACTATTTCTAAAAAAACAGTAACAAATGCTGGCTGTGATGAAAAAAAATGGGAAACACTTATATACTTTTGGTGAGAATATAAATTATTGCAGCCACTACACATTTTAAAAACTATTTATCCCTAGTGCAGCACAATATCTCCTTCCATATTCTGCCATCTTGGGATCTCTTGGCTCACTAAATAGAATAGGCGCTGTTGAAACCTGTTTTATTGTTACATAGGACATTACTGAGATATTTTGAAATACTTGAATGGAGTATGAGAGTAAGATAGTGTACCAGTGATAGTTTCCTGCTTCTGTTGGCTGTATGTTGGTCATGTTGGAGGATACGTTTACTTGGAAGATATGCACACTTTAGTAATGGGGTCTGATAGGGCCTCAGATCAACACATGTGTACCGGAATAGTATCAAGCTCAGGTAAGTTAATTGCAGAAGTAGTGGCTCAGCTGGTGTTTGAGCCTAGGCAGACAGTCTATAAATGGGTACACTGTAGGTATCCTATTTCTCAGTTTGAAATGTGTGCTAATTGTATAAGGTTTCTTCAGAAAGTTCATCAAAAGCATGTCCTATGAAAAACTGCATGAATTTCATTTTTTTTGCACCATAATACAGTTTTACTAATTTGTTATTGCATGCATGCACTGATCTAGTTTGAGTTATTAAGAAGTATACATGAGTTTGGAAAGAACCCTTATTCTTATAGTAAAAATATGAATTCTACTAAAATTGAAGGAAGAATAAATGTCAAGTTTACAAGGAATCTTGAGGGGAGAATGGTGAAATAACTGGTGCTTTACGAAACTTTTATGAGGACAGTATACCAAAGAAACCAGCAGTTTACAAATGGATAACTTGTTTTTAAAAAGGGACAAGTTAGGGGCCGACGCTGTGTCATAGCAGGTGAAGCCGCAGACTGCAGAAACCGCATTCTGTATGGGCACCAGTTCACGTCCCGGCTGCTCCACTTCCAATCCAGCTGTCTGCAATGGCCTGAGAAAGCAGTAGAAGATGGCCCACGTCCTTGGGTCCTTGAACCCATATGGGAGACCCAGAAGAAGCTCCTGGCCCCTGGCTTTGGATCAGTGCAGCTCTGGCCGTTGCTGCCAATTGGGGAGTGAACCAGCGGATAGAAGACCTCTCTGTCCCTCTGCCTCTCTTTCTCTCTCTTTGTAACTCTGACATTCAAATAAAATAAAATTTTTAATAAAAAGACAAGTTGATGTTGAAGATGAGGCCTACAGTGTCGGAACATCCACATTAGCTGATGAGGAAAAAATTAATCTCACACATGCCCTAAATGAAGAGGACCAGCCATTAACATAAGAGATAGCCAATGCTATGGACATCTCAAGTGGCTCAGTTTATGCAGTTCTGACTGAAAAAGTGGAGCAAACCTTTTATATGATGGATGCCAAATCTATTACACTAAGATCAAGTTCAATAAGAACAGAGATTTAAGTGGAAATTTGAAACAGGTATCTTAAATGTCCTGAACCATTTCTTCAAGTAACTAGAACAGGACAATCTTGAAAAGACAAAACACAACCAAACCAATGGCTACCAAGAGGGAAAGTGGTCCAGTCAAAGCAAAAGTAGACCAGTGATAAGCAAAGGTCCTGGAAATAGGACCTTTTTTTGTTTAGTTGTTTTTGTTTTCAAGTGAAGGCATTTTACTGGGAGATTCTCTGCAAAGCTAAAGAACAAATAACATCTGCTCATTGTGACAGTATTTTGAGAAAACCAAAGTTTTAGCAGAAAACTGTTCAGGAAATCTTCACCAGAAAGTCCTTCTCCACCATGACAGTATTTCTGTTCATTCTTCTTTGCAAACAACGGCAATATTGTGAGAATTTTAGTGGGCGATCATTATCCAGAGTTGGACTAACTGGATCATTCATCACTTATAAAAGTGTCTTGAGCTTAGTGTAGCTTATGTTTAGAAATAAAGTTTATATTTGCTGTTTTTATCTTTTAATTTCATTTTCTATGAACATTTAGGAATCACCTTACATCTTCAGTAGCTAGACAGAGCCTGGTAATGGAGAAGTTTTCAAATTTTAGTGAAGAAAAAAAAAAGAGTGCATGCTTTACTTCACATGTGCTGCTCCTTAATTCTCCAGGAATCACCATCATAAAGTCTGATCAAGTATCTGTCCAGTGGTCAGATTTACCAGACCATTTACCAGTGGTCTTCCTGGTACAACTTGAGATCTCGTGCACCTTTTCGGTCAGAAACCCAGAGTAAACCTGACATTGACAATGTCATTTCGGAGCTTCAAAGTGGAAAAAATGTCTTGCCCTTGCTCTTCCTCCAAGTGGAATGAGAATAAAGCTAACTATGTTATTACATGCATTTTCAGTAATAGCCATGACTTTCTTTGGTCCTGGCTGACCTACATTATGCTTCAAGATGAAGAAAGGAAGGGTAGAGGTAGAAATCAGACCACTAGAGGAGCCCGGCTATTAACATTCCTTTTCTGCAATCTTAGCAGCGTTCTCATTTGCAAGCTAAAGAAAAAGAGTCAGAATTCTTTCTGGATTCACAGAGGAGTTGCAATACTAGATTTTGTGAGAGAATAATCATCCCCATGGCAACAGAACTCTATCTGTGATGGTGATTTCACTATTGCATCAAAGAGACACATATGGTTTGTATTTATTTTTTTGGAAGGTGACAGATCCTGACTCAAATACTCCATACTGGCATCAAATGAAAAGAAAAAAAGAAAACTATAAAAGTTGGTGATGAGGTAACAGACCTTTTAAACTTAATGTTCTCTCTTGTTAGCCAGACCTAGTGAGGAAGTCCCTCTTTTTTAAGGTTTAATTTAAAGCTTTCCTTTTCTCACATTTCGATGTGGTAAATGGCTGTCTTCTATTTCTATCAGACTGACACAATCCGTCAGCCTTCAGATCCCAAACATGTTTGCAAACCATCTGTTACATTTACTAACAGAGTGAAACAGAATATCTGGCACTTGACAGTGTTTCAGATATTAACTTTGAAGCCTCAGAAATTTGCTTAAATCTGCAGGTATGCTACACGCATCTACCTATAGTCCAGAAGCTTGTGCAGAACCTCTACCCAAAGCCTTGTCATTACTTTCCTAAATGCCATGATTAGAATGCAAAAGGCAAACGGCAACCAACTCTTCACCTTTAACAAAGAATGCTGTATTGCTCTTTGGAAAAAGGAAACTGAATCTGTAAATATTTTATTATATTCCTTTTGAACATAAACATGCAATTATTCAAATCCACCCTCTATGCTTGTGCACTTGAACTGTGCTATTTGCCGGAAATCCATAAAGTGATGTCAGATGAATAGAATTTGGAGATTAGAGGGTGAACAGCATTTAGTAATAATTTGGGGGTTGATGATACTTCATGCTTAGCTAATGGATTCTCTCAAGTATGGTAGAAAATATTGTTTGGGTTATAAAGAGATGAGCTATTGGACACAGCTTTTCTTCATTTCGTGACTATTTCTTTGCCAGAAATAGTAAACTTAGTAAAACATAGGACAAATACATTGTAGCTTGGGACAGCTATGAGTTTTGACCATACCAAACCCCATACATTTATAAAGTGCTCTACTGTTTACAAAGTAGTCCAGATACAATATCCTATGAATTTCTTGCAGTGAGAATAAGAAGGGAAAAAGCAGTTGCTGTCTATAATATTTTGAAGATAAAGAGATGGACTCAGACAAGTAATAGACTTCACTTAAAACCCACAGAGTAAGAGGTAGAGTGAACAACCATCCTGCTTTTCCTGGGGTACATGGAGATTCCTAGGATAAGATTTTTAGTTTTGAACCTGCGAACAAGGAGTTTTCTGGGATGTGAGACTGTCATTATTAAAAGCGGGGAAGTCCTAGGGGAACAAGGCCAAGATTCTTCCCCTTGCTGGAGGGAAGCTGAATCAAAGAATTCAGGCCTCCTCAACCCTCTTGCTCTCTGCAATACTTCAAAGGCTCATTGATCAGGTTCAGTGATCCAGTTTACTCAGCAAAACTTTGATCTTTTATAGTGAGAAACTGAGGCTTATAATGTTCAAGTATCTTGCCATAGTTTTATAGGTTTTCTTGTTTTAGATCATGCACAAGAAACCAGTATTCATCTTCAATCATTCCAAATGCGTTCTCCCCTCACATGAAACCTTAGGAGACACGCCAGTTGGAACATCACCTACAGTAAAACTCTGCAATTACATGAGAAGTGATTTGTGGTGTGCAGGTTTCTTTTGTTAACAAACTACATTAGCTATAAATTACTAGGTTCCTTTGAAGTATTTGTGCTGCTGCAAATCCATCACATATCACAAGTTCACACTGTGAACCACACATTAATTCCAGCAGCAGCCCTGATATCTAGATACTTGTTTGTTTTTACTGTTATATATGATTTTGGTGTCAAAAATCTATGCATCCAAAACCCTACTTTGAATTAGAATGCTGTGTTAGCACAAGGCAGCATAATCAGGGACTTTGAAAACAACTGAGGTCTGGCTTTGCATGTAAGCGTTGGGCTCAGAAAATTAATTATATATTACAAGACATTGGACCCTACTGTTGGTGCTGGAAGTCACCCTCTGATGAGAAATAAAAGGAAAAAGATAACTTTGTAAGCCTCATCAATTTACAGTCTAAACTTCATAACAATAATGAGCATTTACTCTAAGAATAACCTTATTATGGGGCAAAAGACATGTATTGACCAGGAGATAGTATCTGCAAGTCATATATCTCAGAAAGGATTGGATATAATCTAGGAAAAACTCTCAAAACTCAACATGAAAGTAAAAAGCAATCCAATGGCAAAACAGGCAAAGGTTTTGAGTGTACATTTCAAGGAAGCAGGCATATAGCTATTACAGATAGCCCTAAAGCTTATAAAGAGATTCAACATCATTAGTCATTGAGACCAAATTAAAACTCAAATAGTTTATCATACTTTCTCTAAAAATGGCTAAGAAGAAGGCTAATGGCAACATGACAGCACCAAATGCTGTCATGGAGGCAGAGAAGCTCAATTTCTCATACTCTGATAGAGGGGATATAAAATGGTATCGTTACTTGGGAAAATAGTTTCTAAGCAAGCTAAATATCCCACTATCTTATGGATCAGAATTTCTATTTCTTGGCATTCACACCAGAGACATAAACCTTACTTTCACACCAGAATATGTACACCATATATAAGTTGGTTTCATTTGTACTTGTAGGAGTTAGAAACGCTGGCACCGCGGCTCACTAGGCTAATCCTCCGCCTGTGGCGTCAGCACCCCAGGTCCTAGTTCTGGTTGGGGTGCCAGATTCTGTCCCAGTTGCTCCTCTTCCAGTCAAGCTCTCTGCTGTGGCCTGGGAAGGCAGTGGAGGATGGCCCAAGTCCTTGGGCCCTGCACCCACATGGGAGAGCAGGAGAAGCACCTGGCTCCTGGCTTTAGATCAGCGCAGCGCGCCAGCAGTAGTGGCCATTTGGGGGGTGAACCAACAGAAGGAAGACCTTTCTCTCTGTCTCTCTCTCACTGTCTAAATCTGCCTGTCAAAAAAAAAAGAGCTAGAAACAACAGGTTAATTATTAAACAAGCTGTGGTACAACTCCACCATGGAATATTACCCAGCAATAAAAAAGAAGAAACCACTGACACATCAATTTAGATGAATCTCGAGAGAAGTATGCTGCATGAAATGTATCAGACCAAGCACTATATAATACATAATTTCAATTGTATGACATACTGAAATGACAGAATTACAGAAATAGAAAACAGACTTACAGGGGCTAATTAGGAGTAAGAGGAAGGAAGGGAGTAGGTATGGTTATAAATGAGGAGACTATGAGCGATCCTGACCATATCAATGTCTACACTGGAGATGCTCTACTCTATTGCATTGTTCCAAGTTGTTACATTGGAGGAAACTGGTCAGAGGATATGTAAGATATCTCTTTATTAGTTCTTACAACTATATGTGAACCTATGATTTCTTTGGAAATGACAATTGTAATTGCAAAAAAAAAAAAAAATTCAGTCATAATCTTGTAAGATGCTCTGTTCTTCCATAGCATAACTAGGGTGATTGATGCTGCATGTGATTTGAGTCACCTGGAATATTCCAGGTGGCCATTTCACCTTGGCTCAGAGATTGGGCTTATTTCCAGATGACAAAGACAGAAGAGGCTCAGAGCTGACAGGTGATCAGCTGTGATATTTAATGTCATGTTTCAGATTGGCTAGATTCTGGGGCCCACTTTTTGGTCAAATACCAGGTTAGATGCTGCCGTGTTTTTTAGGAATGATTAATGTTTGTATCACTAGGGGGCTGCTTAGTGGCACAGCAGGTTAAGCTGCTGCTGGTAACACTGGCATACTCTATTTCAGTACCAATTCCAGTCCCATGATGCTGTGCTTCCAATGCAGCTACCTGTTAATGCACCTGGGAAGGCATGTGAGAGACCAAGATGAGTTCCTGGCTCCTGGCTTCAGCAGGGCCAGGCCTGGGAGTTGCAGCCTTTTTGGGAGAGAACCAGCATGTGGACAATCTCTTTCTCTCTCTTTCTTTCTTTTTATCTTTCTCTATTTCTCTCTCCCTCTTTTTGCTCTGCCTTTCAGTTAAAATATGAATAAATCTTTTCAAATAGTGTTATCAGTAGACTTTGAATAAAAACAGATTAACCTCCGATCAGCTGAAGGCATTAAAAGACCCAAATCTCCTGAAGAAGGAATTTTGCCTCCCTGCCATCTTCAGACTCAGGACTGAAATATCTGCTCTTCACCGTCTCCATCCTGTGGGCCTACCCTGCAGATTTTGGACTTTCAGGCTCCACAATTGCATGAATCAAGTCCTTAAAATAAATCTCTGCCCCTTTCCATTCCCTCTCTTTTGATATATGAGGGGACTTCAGAAATTTCATAGAAAATGCATATCATGCAAAATCTGTGCATGGATTTCAAAATTTTTGTATCACAATAAAGTTATCTCTAAATGCCATTTCCCATGAATTTTTGATGTGCCCTCTCCTATACACCCTATTGGTGGTGTTTCTCAGCAGAACGCAGACTTATACAGGAGCCCAAGGTGAATTTTGCAAAATTAAATACGTTGAATCTTTCCAAATACCCAGATGGCCAGGTCCTTTCCTGTTTCCTATGAGGTGAACCCCTCCCTTAGTGCAAGTTCTCACTTGAAAATACCTTCATTTGGATCAAGGAATTTTCCTCTCTGGATTTCATCAAGTATAGTAAAACTGTCAGAATGGAGATATAAGAAGACTAGTTATTCTCCATTCTTACTGATCTATCTGCCAGATTTTTCCAAACAGCCTCTGGGTTCAGTGAATTTTTTTAGAGGGAGAGTAAGTGATAATCAAAGTTGCAGAAATAATTACTTTGACAGAATGCAAGTCAGAGAGGTAGAATGGGGGAAGAACTCCTGCAAACAGAAAACTCCGTGTGCCTGGATTCCTATTAGACATATGCACATGCGTACTCTCATGAGATTGTGTCCTTACACATGTGCATGCGTGCACGCACACACACACACACACAGTTGTGGAGATCCCAGAGGAGAAGCTGTGCAGCTAGCTCTGACCCTGAAAAAGAACTGCCGTTAAAGTGAAGGACATTTCCTGAAAGAAAGAAAAGCACATAGGACTATATAGAAACTGAAAACCAAGAGCTCCAATAAGTATATATCATTTAAATGCTGAGGATCTCTCCTCTCTAGTAGATGGCAGTAAAGGTTATGTTTTTATCTATATAAACAAAATGTTGCTAAGAAACATCTTGTTTCCAGAACATCTTGCTAGTTGGTTTTGAAAGAATAAAAGTCAGGCAGCTCTGGAAGAGTAGGCAAAGAACAAAACAATAGGAATATTATCCACGTGAATTTTATAAATACACATTGCAGAACTTACATGTCTGTATGAGTCTTGTCCTTCAGCCTGACTGGTTTGCTTGTGGGTGTGAAGGGTAGAGAAATAAACTATTGTTATACAAAATATATTTTAGTTCCCCTTTGGGAAGCATAGCTACAGACAGTTTGCAAACCACACAAGTATGGTGGTCACATTGTTTGTTCCATTATGTACTACAAATAGCACAGGCTTGTGGAATTATGAAACTCCTTGGGTGTCTGTTTCTTCATCTGTAAAATGGGACTGGTACCCAACCTTGAGATACTGTTGTGATAGTTGTGGAGAATCATGGCAGTTGCCATCTTAGGGTGCTTACATCAGGGACGATTTGCAGCACCTTATTCATGTGTTGTTTAACCTCACAATAGCCCTGTGAAGTAGGTGTTCATAATTTTCATTTAACAACCTAGAAAACTGAGGGTTTTGAGAGGGCAAGTAAATTACCCAAGGTCACAAATTAGAAATGTTCAAGACCAAGAGTTGATTCCAGATATTTCTGACTCCTAAATCTATGTTCCTACCACTAAATCATAATGCTGCTTGATGATTAGAGAGACCAAAAGAAGAATCTGTTATACTGGATACATACAGTAGTTTAAATTTAAAGTGTATACATGCTATACTTAAGTTTCTGTTATCTGTTAGAACTTGTGTATGGTTGAATTGGTATGAATGTTTCTTTTCAAATGCAAAATATGACAGCTTTAGGTAAACTTCTAGGTGATTGCTTTAAGGAAATAAAATATATATTCAGAAAATTAAAGCAATGAAAACAAGATCCAAGTAAGAATAAGCAGGGAATTCAACTCAGCTTTCCATCTACTCATCTTTGTGAGCCAAGAGGGAAAGGCCCTCTTTCTTTTTGGCTCCTCACATATGAGTCTACCATATGTATTAGATCTCTACTCTCAGTGGGTCATTCTACCCATTGGAGCATGTAATTGGTTTCCTTCATGCGTCAGACTGGTCCCTGGTGTTATGCATTTGTTATATCTTTCTGAGGAAGATTCCAAAGTCATATCTTTCAGAAACTGAAAGGCACCGTTTCACCTGTGAGAGAAGATGGTGATGGAAGGTGTATACCTTTTAGAACCTGGATTGATTTCATTTTTATTCAAAGGCATTACAAGAATATATTCTGGGATATTTGAGGTGTTTTGCATAGGAAAAGGAATGACTTCCTTTGGTGACTGATGCCCTCATCTCTTTGAGAAGATAGAAGGGTAAAGCAAGATTCTATTCCTGTTACATGAAGGTTTGATAGTCAACACACAGCTGGAGGAAGGCTACACAAGTTAGTTATGGGCAGTACTCCCCTGGTTGATCAGTTCCTGAGCCTTACCAGTAGTTCATTTTTTGATTATGAGTGAATACTGATGATGCTTCTTTAGCCACGTGCACAATTAAGCTGAGATGTAAGCTAATTAGTGTCTACAAAGAGGTTGTAGAGCTTTAGAATATAAGAATTTCTAAAGGGCAACAATTTTGTATGACTTACTCTGCTAAAGGATAGGGATCTTCAGAAATCTCATGGAAAATGTGTACTCTGAAAAAACTATGCTTGAATTTCAATTTTTGCACCAAAAATGTGTTTTTACTTGAATTTTTAAAAGTCTCATACCACCTCTGATTAACTCAGGAAAACAGCTGCTGACATTCCCTTGTTCTTAGAGTTTAGAGAAAAAGCTGTTGCTGCTTGTGGTCAAATGAAGAAAAGATACTGGTTTATGTAACAGTTGAGAATGAGAAACTATTCTTATACAAAGCCTGGCTGGGGATAAAACAGTGCAGAAACTGGCGTGGGATGGAATATACTAATATATGATTATATATGAAGGGTATAGTTTTAAAGATGGACTGAATTATGAAACATGCATAATGCTGAATGGAAAGAAATGGAGGAGGAAATAAAATAGTATAAGAAGTAGAAGGAAAACCAAGAGTGAGGACCCCACATGTGTACTGTATTTATGTGATTTCACTTACATGAAATGTCCCAAACAGGTGAATATATAGAGATGGAGAGTAATTTAGGGATTATGGCTGAGGAAGGAGGCAGTGGTTGGGGTAATAAGAATAGACTGCTAATAGTTGATCTAATATCCTCCCAATGGTCTCATATCCTAGTATCATCACATTAGAGATTAAGTTTAAGAAATGAATTTTGGGGGGCTATATTCTGACCACAGCAAGGATATCTATTGTGTTTAATGTGTGTCAGCATTTATGCATGTAGCCATTGTGAGATGTGCAAAAGTGTTCTATCCCATTACACCTGAGTATCTGCACTCCTGATAGCCTCATACACACAGCCTTGTACACAGTAGGCATTTGATAAAGTTAAGCAAACCACTTGGGCAGATCAAATTGCTGTATTTCAAAATTTGGTATTATATCTACATTCAGGTAGTAACTACTTCTCTTCAGATTATGTGTATTTGGGCAAATTATTTAATGATGCTTGATGTTGATTTCTTAATCTTTAAAAGAAGGTATGACACCTGCCCTGGGTTTCATTTATTCATGAGTCTGTCCTAGAAGGATTGTTTATCTACTTATTTTTATTATTTTTGTTTGAGAGAAAGAAACAGAGACAGAGATCTCTCATCTGCTGATTCCCTCCTCAAATGTTTACAACAACTGAAATCCAGGTTTCCTAACGTGGGTGGCAGGAACATAATTTCTTGAGCCATCATGGTGGCCCAGCAGGAAGCTGGACTCAGAAGCTGGAGCTGGGGATTAAACCCAGGTACCCTGCTCTGGGAAGTGGGCATCCTAACTGCTGTCCTAACTTCTAGGACAAAATGCCTGCTCCCATGGAAGGACTATTCTTCAGAAGTGTGGGTTTCTGTCATTCTCCCTAGCTGTTATTCATCTTATAACATAGCCCTTCTGTGTTAGGACATAGTATTCAATCTTTTTCTTCGTATTTTCTTCTAAAGGCAGAAGTAATCACTCAATCACCTGGTATTTAAAATAAAGGCAGTATAATATTTTTAACTGAAAGGAATTACTGTAGATGTTACTATGCACGTCAAGTGAACAAGTCTCAGCTGAGCCTTGGTTAGATCGTCTGGTTCCCACAAAGTCATGCACTCTCTGATAATTGGTGCCCTGATGTCACTGGCCCAGGATCAGGCCTCTAGAATGTAGCCAAATAAACGAAATCAGAAGCTGGTGTGCTGCTGGTGAGTTGATACTTGGATATGAAGCTGTAGACCCTAATCTTGACTTTTCTACTTGTTTGTTTATACTGTTTAATAGCATGTGTAGAACTGGAACACACTCCTGAACGTGGACCAGAAGCTTCATTGGTAAGTCCAAGGCCATAATGGCATAGCTCTTTCAATCAAGGGAGAGCAGGTTAGGGGTGGTGAATCTAGTGGTATATGCAGGAATTTGGAAGCAAGGCAAGGAAGCTGGTAATGGCAGCCTTGTGGATCTGGTTAGTTTTCTAAGCACATAGACTTGGTCTCTAACTGGGAGTCAAGATGGTGTGTCACTACTGAAGACCACAGCATGGGTAAGTGTAATAATTTAGCATTCGCTGCTCCTTTATGATTTTGCTTTTCAACATTATATGCATTGAACCTAGGGTTATTTCTGGGTTATAAAATTCTGCTTTTGAGATATTAGGGTAAATACATCTTCTTGGGCATTTGAAATGCATTTTTTATGTTTGCCTGTAGATGTACGTGTATACTGGAAAATTGAAAGAGTCCTCATGGAATAAAATCTGTGAAAACAATTTGTAAAAGGCAAAGCACTATAAACTTGTATCGCATTATTATTTTTTAATCGAATTGAATCTTCCATATATCCACTTTGCTTTTTCTACCTACCTTTCTCATCCTCTTGCTTAGTTAATTGTCATTATCTTCCTTAATATATTAAATAATAATAGTTAGAGGTTTGATATCTCCCTGGGGTGTCTGGATATATGTTCTCATATTTATTTGATTATAATTATTAGTCTTCTAAAATATGCTCATTATTAAAATTAGAAAATACATAGAATAATGAAGAAAAAATTATCTGTAATCTCTATATCAAGATAATAATTTTTATGTCATTGCTTTCAGTTCTTTTACTGTAGACACTAGGATATAAAACAAACGAGTATATTTTACACATCACGATCATCTTGCATATTAGTTTTGAATATTGCTTTTTCATTTAAGATTATGTGGAGAGGATTTTATCTTGTGACTAAATGTTCTTCAAAAATACTTTAATGACATTTAAAGAGTTCATCATATGAATATAATTTTAAACCTAATTCTTATATCCATGGGTTTTTATTTCCAGCTTTTATCATTTTTAAAGCTTATGAACATATTTTATCATAAGGTTTCTGTTTTCTTAAATATCTCCTTGCCTTTTGGGGACTATCCCTTAGGATAGCATTATAAGTTGCTGAGTTGTCATTCTATGTCTTTATTTAGTGGGCTTTTCTTAATACATGCATGTTTAGTGCAATATTCTTGAAGGTAAAAATGACTTAATATGGAATGTAGAATTTTAGGCATTTTGTAAAGAACAGAGGTGGTGAGAGTGTGTAGTAAGGAAGATCTCCCATATGAACTGAAACACAACCTACCCTTAGAGAAGGCACATTATACATTCTTAGCATAATCCAGGTCTATCTGACTTAATAGAAAATTTTATGTGTTCTTCAATGACTGTGTCTCCTTGGTATGACTTCAAGCTTTCTCAACCTACTAGTTCACTTTGGATAAATTATTATAAGTTCTGGGCGTGTACCTTTGTAAGACTTTGAATCCATCCACTATTGGAAGCATATGAATTTGCATTATTTACTTTTGTAGCTTGTGCTATATGGTTCAACTTATGAATCATAAAGGTGATAGAATATATTGCTTGTTTATTATAATTGCCTCTGGCTGTGTTTGGCAGCTGCATATCAATAGAGTACATACTACTTTGAAGCTATCACCTTCAATATTAAATCTTATTTTGATATTATGGTGCTGATTTTCACTTGTCACCATAATTAAAGAGCTTAACCCTCCTTGCATGTTCTCTGGAAGCACCCAACCTTCCTACACATTCATTGTTTGCTACAGTGTAATGCTAAGTACATAAAGATTGGGAAAATGAGAATACTGGCATTCTATTTATTTATTAATTTATTTTGACAGGCAGAGTGGACAGTGAGAGAGAGAGACAGAGAGAAAGGTCTTCCTTTTGCCGTTGGTTCACCCTCCAATGGCCGCCACGGCTGGCGCGCTGCAGCTGGTGCATTGCGCTGATCCGAAGGCAGGAGCCAGGTACTCCTTCTGGTCTCCCATGGGGTGCAGGGCCCAAGCACTTGGGCCATCCTCCACTCCCCTCCCTGGCCACAGCAGAGAGCTGGCCTGGAAGAGGGACAACTGGGACAGAATCCGGCACTCTGACTGGGACTAGAACCCGGTGTGCTGGCACCGCTAGGCAGAGGATTAGCCTATTGAGCTGCGGCACCGGCCAATATTGGCATTCTTTACTTGATATTTGCTTTCCAATGAATCAAGCCAGGTAACTCTTAGAATCTGGATAAAAATTTTCTTTCTCTGAGTCTGGTTATGCTACTCAATTCATCAGGCTAATCATGTCTTACCTCTCCATGCATAGGAAAAACATGATTAAAATGATTGATTGACAGCATAGCCCATACATGACAGTAGTGATCATCTGTTCATGAGATGTATTCAAGCTAAATAAAAAGGTTTATGTTTTTTCTTGCCAAACACGACTCTGAATTGTGTTTCACATTTGGGTTAGTTCATTATATGTAACTCTGATTCTATCCTATTTTAGCCACTTACAATGTCTTTCCCCTAAAGGGCCATTGAAGTACTGTATAAAAATGTCAGTTATATGATATTGGGACATCAGAGGGCCCAAATGGACCAACAGCTCATTGTACTTTTTATGGGTACAAACAGATTCTTTTATGTTTTCCTAGTCATTGGAGTCCTGTTTGTTTGTCTCTGCAAATGTGATTGTATGATCCAGGGCATATATTCTTGCTCTGGTTTTGATAACTCAGCACCTGCTGGTTTTTGTCCTTTCTCATTGCTGAGGCAGAGGGAGAGAGAAAAACAGAGAGTGTGAGAGAGAAATAGCTTCCGTCTTCTCATTTATTACCCAAATGCCCACCACAGCGCCTGGCTGGGTCCCAAGCAATCAGCCAGAAATTCAGTCCAGGTCTCCAGAGTGGATGGTAGAGATCCAATTACTTGAACCATCAGTGCTGCCTCCCAGGGTCTGCATTGGTAGGAAATTAGAATCAAGAGTAAGAGTCAAGAATCAAATTCATGCACTCTGATATGGAATGTGGTCATCTTAACTGTTGAGCCAAATGTCCATCCCTAAATTTTCATTAATAGCAGGATCAAACCAGCCACATTGTTTGAGTACGAGATAAAAGACTGTAGTGGCTTTCATCTCCAAAATTGGACTTGGCTAGAGCTTAGTCTCCAGGTTTTCACTCCCTTAGTTGAAGGAAACATCTGGAAGAAATTTAATAAATACACAAAGATTATCTATGCAAAAAAAGAGGCTATTGTTTGTGAAAACTTGTTCCTGGGGTGGTTGCTGCAGGTGTTTTGGGTCAGAGTTCTAGCCTCGATATATGGCTTATCCCTTGTTAATTTGTATGTTCAGTCTCTCAAAGTTTACATGTTCTACAATCTTGTCAGGCAGTTTTGGGGGACTCATATCTTTTTTTTTTAACTTTTATTTAATGAATATAAATTTCCAAAGTACGATTTATGGATTACAATGGCTTCCCCCACATACCGTCCCTCCCACCCACTACCCTCCCCTTTCCCACTCCCTCTCCCCTTCCATTCACATCAAGATTCATTTTCGATTATCTTAATATACAGAAGATCAGCTTAGTATACATTAAGTAAGGATTTCAACAGTTTGCTCCCACACAGAAACATAAAGTGAAAAATAACAGATGATTTTTTTTAAATGATGATGAAATCAGATCAGACCTATTGTCATGTTTAATCCCAGTGAGAGTCAAGTTGGGAGTTGATAATTTCTTTTCTTTTCTTTTCTTTTTCTTTTCTTTTTTTTTTTTTTTTACAGAGGATCAGTTTAGTATGCATTAAGTAAAGATTTCAACAGTTTGCACCCCCATAGAAACACAAAGTGAAATATATTGTTTGAGTACTCGTTATAGCATTCAATCTCAATACACAGCACATTAAGGACAGAGATCCTACATGAGGAGTAAGTGCACAGTGACTCCTGTTGTTGACTTTACCAATTGACACTCCTGTCTATGGCATCAGTAATCTCCCTATGCTCCAGTCATGAGTTTCCAAGGCTATGGAAGCCCTCTGAGTTCTCCGATTCTTATCTTGTTTAGACAAGCTCATAGTCAAAGTGGAGGTTCTCTCCTCCCTTCAGAGAAAGGTACCTCCTTCTTTGAAGACCTGTTCTTTCCACTGGGATCTCACTCGCAGAGATCTTTTGCCAGAGTGTCTTGGCTTTCCATGCCTGAAATACTCTCATGGGCTTTTCAGCCAGATCCGAATGCCTTTAGGGCTGATTCTGAGGCCAGAGTGCTATTTAGGACATCTGCCATTCTATGAGTCTGCTGAGTATCTCACTTCCCATGTTGGATCACTCTCCCCTTTATTTATTCCATCGGTTAGTGTTAGCAGGTACTAGACTTGTTTATGTGCTCTCTTTGACTCTTAGTCCTTTCATTATGATCAATTGTGAACTGAAATTGATCACTTGGACTAGTGAGATGGCATTGGTACATGCCACCTTGATGGGATTGAATTGGAATCCCCTGGTATGTTTTAATAAGAGTTAATTTCAGTTAAACTGTTTCAATGCTAAGGATAACATCTCTAAAGCTTTCACAATTTAGTGGAGGAAATAAACAAACAGTATATGGAAAGCTAAATGAACAAAATGTTCTCAGAATCCCAGTGTAGATTATCACATCCAATTTTGAGAGGATAAATTAAAAAAAGGCTTTGTATTATAAGTAGAATTTTATATATTTTATATATCTAGAATTTTTAAACCTAGATGAACAACTGTTCAAAGTAGAGTGGAGGTAGAGAGTTGGGAAGATGGCTCCAGGGTTGAGAACAGCTGAGCAGGGTGGAAAGAGCTGAAAGAGAAATATAATGACTTCACCAGCTTGTATTGATTTGAGCAACTCATTTTGAATCCTGTTATTGATCCTTAACTCCTATGCTGCAAGTTTTTGTTCCACATGCTGTTCACTCTTCACATTGTTCAGCTCTGATCCGAGCCATTACCTGCCATTTTTTTCTATGAAATACACTAAACGGTAAGGCTTCCAGACACCTAATACTGCTTATCTACGTTCTTACAAACTCTTCATCCAAAACTTGGAATAGTGTGAAATAAATACTCCAAAAAAGATCTTCAAAGCATGACATTCGTGCAAGGGTTAGGATAAATCTTCTGCAAAGGCCAGATAATGACTATTTTTGGCCTTGCAAGTCATAGATTCTTGACACTACTCCATTTTGCTCTTGCAGCATGAATGCTCCAATGAGTGGATATGGATATATTTGGTCCCAGGATGTGCTTGTAGTATACTAACACTGTAATAGAAGATGGAAAGTTTTCCAAAGAAATTGGCTTTGTGAAAGCAGATATGAGAGTTGAAATAATGCCATAGTTTTGGAGGTATTACAGAAAAGTTAGAAATATATGCACCATTTGTCCTCTTGCAACCTTATCTCTATACTTCCTCTTATTAACAAATACTATTACTTATTGGGAGAAACAAAAACAATATTCTTATGAAACACAATACACCTTAAATAATTATATTTAACAGGTATGTATTGGGTCTCTATTTTAGATACACAAAAAATGAGACATACTACTGCCTTTAAAGATCTTACACTTTAATAATGGAATAAGGCAAGTACCAAGATAGAAGTACAAACACAGGTTGGGGGAAGGGTGAAACTGTGGGGTGGAGGGCTAAGCCTCTGCCTACGGTGCCAGAATACCATATGGGCACCAGTTCTAGTCCCGGCTGCTCCACTTCCCATCCAGCTCTCTGCTATGGCCTGGGAAAGCAGTGGAAGATGGCCCAAGTGCTTGGACCCCTACACCCATGTGGGAGACCTGGGGAGCTCCTGGCTTCTGGTTCCTGACTTCAGATAAGCTGGCTGCAACCATTGGAACCATTTGGGGAGTGAACCAGCAGATGGAAGACCTTTCTCTCTGTCTCTCCCTCTCTGTCTGTAACTCTACCTCTCAAATAAATAAATAAAATATTTTTAAAAACTACAAACATAATTTATTGACATTTATAAGAAAGGAAGATTATGCAAATGGAACACACCTTTCTTTTCCCTATGAGCATTTGACATAGAATTTAAAGTCTAGGTAGAATTAAAGAGTGAAAACATAGGGATATTAAAGACTTAGAGAAAATAGGACATGAGAGAAATAGTGTATGATTTGCTTAAAATTCCTTTTATAGCTCTAAAGCATGTCTCAAACTTTCCTATGTATTTTTCCCTACATCTGATTTTCCATCACTTACCAATATGCCTGATATTGTTTTAGGTATATTCTTACCAAACTCTTTCTATACACAGCCTGAGGACAAGGACTTCTACTATTGTATCAGTTGTTCAAACCAGAAATTTAGCTCGTTTCTCTTCTTCAGCTCACCAGCTTGGATTTTAATTCTCTTTTTCCATTCTAGATTTCTAGCCCTCTGGCCCCTCAAATAATCACCATACACCGAATCTGCTGAGATAGTCTTCTAATGATTCTTGATATTTCCACTCTTGACCAGCTCTGAACTCTTTCTCACATACTGGCCAGAAGAATATTTTAAAAATATAAAATGGACTGTTAAATGCCTTACTCACAACTTTTTTAAAAAATTTATTTGAAAAGGAGAGCTGCATACACACACACACACACACACACACACAAACACAAACACAAAGGAAGAGAGAGAGAGGGAGAGAGGGAGTGATAGAGAGAGTCTTCCATCCATTGGTCTGCTCCCCAAATGGAGACAACAGCAGTGGTTGGGCCAGGCTGAAGCCAGGAGCTTCCTCCAGGTCTCCCGCATGTGTTCAGTGGCCCAAGCACTTGAGCCATCTTCCAGTGCTTTCCCAGGGGAACCAGCAGGGAACTGGATTAGAAATGGAGCAGCTGTGTCTATGAACTGGCACCCATACAGGATGCCAGAGTCATAGTCAGCAGCCTCACCTGCTCTTCCACAATGCTGGCTCCTTACTTTGAACTCTAGGAGCTTCTGAGTATGTTCAAGCATGCAGGCCAACTCCTACTTCCTAAAGCCTGTTGCAATCTCCCCTGCCCGACGGTTTCCCAATGTGCTCTTCCCCACCTTTGGAGCACTTTTATTTTCACTCTTTGAGTGGTTGACTCACTTGCCTCTTCCAGGTCTCAATTTTTACAATTCTTTTTTTTTTTTTTTTTTGACAGGCAGAGTGGACAGTGAGAGAGAGAGACAGAGAGAAAGGTCTTCCTTTGCCGTTGGGTCACCCTCCAATGGCCGCCGCGGCCAGCGCGCTGCAGCCGGCGCACCGCACTGATCCGGTGGCAGGAACCAGGAGCCAGGTGCTTCTCCTGGTCTCCCATGGGGTGCAGGGCCCAAGCACCTGGGTCATCCTCCACTGCACTCCCTGGCCACAGCAGAGAGCTGGCCTGGAAGAGGGGCAACCGGGACAGAATCCGGCGCCCCGACCGGGACTAGAACCCGGAGTGCCGGCGCCGCTAGGCGGAGGATTAGCCTAGTGAGCCGCGGCGCCGGCCAGGTCTCAATTTTTAAAGTTTCAGGGACTGAATCATGCAACCCAGTGTGTTCATGGATTTCATAATAATAAGTATTTTCTAATCATATTAGCCTGAGAATCTTTGAAGGCAAAAATAGGCTGTTTAGTTCATTGTGGATGCCCAGCACTTAAAACAGTACCTGGCAATTTCAGGTATTTGTTGAACCAGTTACTCTAACCACTTCTGAGACTAGGCAAGATAAGTGTAAATGTAAGTGAGAAGTCTGAGATTTTGAGAAGTGATACTTGGCACTGTCTGTGAATTTGGGATTTACTGGCACAGAAGACGATGATGGTTGCTGGTGATAGTCAAGATCATCAGATGAATTGAGAATTGAAAATCAATTGACAATGCTTTTGATAATGTAAACACTTTGTTTTTCTGTTCTTTGTCTCTAATGGAGCCATAAAATTGTATCCCTTGCAAGCATAAAATAAAACTTAGATTGGACTTGACATATAGTAGGCTCTCCAGAAATATTATTTCTTTTCCCTTTCTCATTATAAAATACTATACTCCCGGCTGGCACCGCGGCTCACTAGGCTAATCCTCCGCCTTGCTGTGCCAGCACACCAGGTTCTAGTCCCCGTCGGGGCGCCGGATTCTGTCCCGGTTGCCCCTCTTCCAGGCCAGCTCTCTGCTGTGGCCAGGGAGTGCAGTGGAGGATGACCCAGGTGCTTGGGCCCTGCACCCCATGGGAGACCAGGAAAAGTACCTGGCTCCTGGCTCCTGCCATCGGATCAGCGCGGTGCGCCGGCTGCAGCGTGCCGGCCGCGGCGGCCATTGGAGGGTGAACCAACGGCAAAGGAAGACCTTTCTCTCTGTCTCTCTCTCTCACTGTCCACTCTGCCTGTCAAAAAAAAAAAAAATACTATACTCCCATGAATATAAAATAAATTATATCATCTGAGGATAATAGAATCGCTTAAAAAGCGTTTATTCAACTAACTCTAGTTTGTCATCTATGAATATCAGACTTCATATTAACTGCTGAGATTATTTTTACAATAGAGTTTATGGTTTGGAGAGGATTAGTCTTTGCGGAGATGTAAAATAGGTAATTACAACCTAATGTAAAGTGTAAGGATAGGATATAAAATGGACACAAAGAAAAATGCCTGGGTTCTTTTAAGAATATGGGTATTCCTGTGAGATCCAACATGGTCTTCACAGGACCCGGAATCCTTCCCTAGGTGTTCGTTAGGCTGTAGCATTTGATCTTTTACTTCACTCCTCTGAACTTGTTTCCCTCACCTGTAGAGTGCAGTCTGTAAGAGTCCCACCTTTCAAGATTGTTGTTAGGTGTCAGATAGGTTAAAGCTGATGATCTGATATATCCCAAAGGGCTTTAGGTGAGGATTTGCCATTCAATGTGAGTCAGAGGAAATTCTCTGAAGACAGCCTCAAACAGTCTTATCAAATAGCATCAGTCCAACAGAGGAGTTACAGAGCAGTGGAGTTAGGCACACATGTCTACAGGGTTCCTGCCATCACAACAATTTTGGTTCTTAAGTAAAACTAAAGACTTGATTAACTAGAACCCTCGATTAAATGGAATCCTCAGGCGTGCTCCTCTTTAGAAACTGAAGAAAATGTTAAGAAAGCAAACCAGTAGCAGAGAATCAGCAAGGGAAATAACTGCAGGCTATGTCTTGGAGAAAGAACAGACTAAAATCCATCTTGCACATCTCTGTGTTGTTGTTTCATTCTATGCTACACACGGCATATTTGAATGGCGACCCTTTGGCAACGTGAAAGCAACAAAGCATGTTTCTTTCATGCATACAATATTACAAAGGCAGGGAAGTAGCAAAATTTAGCCCAGATTTTTGAATTATATGGAGAAAAATGCTGCTTTAACCCATTTTTAGATGAAAACTCTCATTAACACTGAAAATTATAGGCAATAAGATTTAGTAAGAGACTGATTGTTAGTTTGAAAAGGAACAAAATTCTTATCACTTTATTTGAAATCAGAACTCACATTTTTCCTTTAATGCCAGCAGGTTTAAAAAACAATTTTAGTGCTAATGAAAACTTATCATTTGAATAAATTTCCTTTTAAGTTTAGTAGCTACATGAAATAATTATTAGATTGAATGTCCTTGACAAATTAAAGATTAAGCTGTTTTGAAGCAACAAATAATGTGATTTTAAAAATGTGACCACAGCTTAAGGCTGGTATTTTCACATTTCCATTATATGGTATTGTTCATTGAATATTTCTTTTCCTATCGCAGACTTCTGCCCCTTTTTCTTGTAATAATACTCTTTATTTTTACCATGTGTCACTTGAAAGTTTTTATAAAAGGTACATATGTAAGGCAAAGAATCCTGAATCTGAAAAATTTATTTTTGCTTTCATTTGTGTTTTGTAGAAACACAGCAGTAAAATCCAGCCAGTTATTCCAGCAGGTGGCTCCCTAGCACTGCCTGCTGATTTATGACTTTATGTTTAAAGGACTGTCTGTGTAAGTAATAAAAATTCCAATGTAGAATTTTAAATGCACTGAGTTCCCAGCCTCTCACATACTAATAAACTGCAGTCCCAATGCCAGTTTGCCACGTGATTTCATTGTTAACAGAGTCTTCATTTATGAAGCAAATGACACAAGGAAGTCTGTTAATTCAACAAAGTGGTAACTAAGTGGCTACTTTCCTGATTACCAAAGGGCAGGTTAGGTGCTATATAGATAAGCATGGCAATGGCCCAGGGGATTGCTCCTTTCCCCACAAGTTGTTTATTCAAAGAACAAAAATTCTTGTAGTATTTTGCATTGTCATGAATCATTAAGAAGCATAGTGAGAGAATCAGGAATGGAAGCTGTACATTTTTCTTCCTGTAACCTCAGATGAGTAATTTTTCTGTCTCTGCCTCAAATCCTTAATGAAACTTTCATGTGATAATATGCACCTATATTTTTGTAACCACTTCATAGTTGCATGAGAGACTTTGTGATCAGGTAGAAAGTGTCAGAAGGACAAAAAGGTTTCCTTTTACATCCAGAAATTATTGGTTGTATAATCTGGGGTACTTACTGAACTTGATTTTTCCTCTAGAAAGTTGAGTTCTCAAATATTAATCTAGAGGATTATTGAAAGATCAGAGACCATTTTTTTGTGAAGTGCTTGGGATATGTTATCATATATTTATAATCTCATTTTCCTGTGATTCACTTGTTATTTTATTAATTTCCTTTAATGATGAGGGGGAAAAAGTGATTCTTTTCACTTTTTTTGGAAGATTTATTTATTTATTTGAAAGGCAGAGTTATAAAGAGAGAGAAGGAAAGGCAGAGAGAGAGAGAGAGAGAGAGAGAGAGAGGTCTTCCATCCACTGGTTCACTCCTCAATTGGCTGCAATGGCCAGAGCTGAGCTGATCCAAAACCAGGAGCCAGGAGCTTCCTTCAGGTCTTCCCATGCGGGTGCCGGGGCCCAAGGACTTGGGCCATCTTCTACTGCTTTTCCAGGCCATAGCAGAGAGCTGGATTGGAAGTGGGGCAGCCAGGACTTGAACCAGAGCCCATAAGGGATTCCAACACTGCAGGCGGCAGCTTTACCTGCTACACCACAGCACCAGCCACTAAGACTCTCACTTTTGATCACACAACTACTTTATCTGTAGTTCATTCATTATTGTGTTATTGCCAAATAGAAATCATCAAAGTTGGACATCAATACTAGGTTGATTCCTTTGTTGATGATCCAAGAACTTATTTCTTTCTCTTTTCAACGGTTGCTAGCAATCTCAGGGACATTTAAGAATATAAACTTTAGGTTTGGAGGACAAAAAATTAACACAAACAATGCTCAGATTGACATGTTTCTATAACTACCATTTTTTTTATTCACTACAATTTTATTGAGGAAATCAGTAATTGTTGAAGCCGTTCGGGCATGAATCACAAGGAAAAGTTCAGCAATAGCAATTACCTTGGGAGAGGATTTTGTGTTTTAAAGTATGTCTTAACTAGTAGTTGCTCTATAAAGAAATATAATAACATTTAAGTCAGCAGCTCAATATTTTTATTCCATATTTGTATATCTGAAGAGAGTTTCTTTAATCATATCCTTGGAACAAATATTTTGGTTCTACTCTCTCAAAGTTTTATTTTTTAAAATACTTTTTCAATAGTAAGTTTAAGAAAATAAGAAAAAATAAAGCAAATCGTTTAGGAGTAGGTGTCCAAAGAATACTTCTTTTTCTTCGTTTTTAAAAATATTTTTGTTATGGAAAATTAGGAAAGAAGAAATGAAGTCTAGCCTTCATGTTTTTAACACTTGTCAACATTTTATCAGCAGTCTTTATTGACGATGATTTAATTGGGTCCCATGCATATTTCTTGTATGGTAGAATATCTCAGAGTATAAGTCATCATATGACCAGTAATCATAATACGAAAGTTTCTTGTGTTTGAAGACTGCTCATTCTAAATTATTTGACTCCATTTTAAATCTTCATTGTGTGTTGTCTGTAGCCTTAGACTCAACTGGAAGAGATAATCAGGCATTATTTTCCATTAGAATGATCAAGCTATGCCTCCCCAAATTAATTCTAAAACATACTTTCTTTTCAAATGTCATAAGCTTCTCGGATCAAGTTCTCTCTTAAGTCTAAGGATTGAAGGTTAATTCAGAATAATATCATGTGTTTTTCGAGGTAACGCATTTTCCCTGGAAACATCTCAGAGCCATTAGTTCCGGAGCCATTAGTCCATGCTGGATAAAAACTGCTTTCTATGCTTGGAACTCATGCTAAATATATATGAATAATTTATATTTCTGCTGCTCTTAACAGCAACAAGTTTCTTTTATAACTGAATGCTATGTGTGGGAGCATTTTCTCTGCTTCTTGGTAAATAATGGAAAATAAAAAGGGATTGTAATCCTTTTCTATTACTACAGTGATGATAATCCTTCTTACTTACATATAGAGGCAAAGAAGTAAAATGAATTATATTTGGGTTTACTTAAAAGACCTCAATAAATCTAAGCTTTGGTACTAATTTACTACATGCTTAAAAATCTTCAGCCTTCTGTGTCTTATTTGACTCTGCATATGTGGAGACATGCCCATTACCTTCTGTATCTCACAACCAGTCTCTGAAGAAAGCATGACATATTATTTTATGTGGAAGATGGTAGGGCCAAATTGAGGTGGGGAATTGTCATAATGGATCTTGAAAGGACCTGAAGATGGGAGATTAAGAAGGGAGTAGGAAAAGGGCTAGACATTTTTTTTTAATTTATTTGACAGAGTTATAGACAGTGAGAGAGAGAGACAGAGAGAAAGATCTTCTTTCTGTTGGTTCACTCCCCAAATGGACGCTACGGCCAGCACTGTGCCCATCTGAAGCCAGGAGCCAGGTGCTTCCTCCTGGTCTCCTACGCGGGTGCAGGGGCCCAAGCACTTGGGCCATCCTCCACTGCCTTCCTGGGCCACAGCAGAGAGCTGGACTGGAAGAGGAGCAGCTGGGACTAGAACCCAGTGCCCATATGGGATGCCAGCACCGCAGGCAGAGGATTAACCAAGTGAGCCAGGGCGCTGGAACCCTAGACTTTATTTCAAGAATAAATAATAATATTTCAAGAATAAATAATGATCCAATTATATATATATATATATATATATATGCATATAAATAAAGGATTCAGGGGCTGGCACTGGGGTGTAATAGGCTAAGCCTCCATCTGCCATGCAGGCATTCCCTATTGGCTCCTTCTCTTCTGATCCAGCTCTCTACTTGTAGCCTTGGAGTGCAGTAGGATGTGGCCCAAATTCTTGGGCCCCTGCACCTGTAGGAGAGACCCAGAGGAAGCTCCTGGCTCCTGGCTTCAGATCAGCCAGCTGTGGCCATTATGAGTGGGGAATGAACCAGTAGGTGGAAGACCTTTCTCTCCCTCTCCCTCTGTCTAATTCTACCTCTCAAATAAATAAAGAAAATCTTTAAAAAAATAAATAAAAATAAAAGGAATCAGACAACCTGCAGAGACCAAACCAAAAGGCAACAAACTCATACTCAGAAATGTATTTGAATGCATTCTACAGAATTGCCCAAGTAAAAGTTCCTTTATTAAAAGATAACCTTTGTGAAACAAAACAATCATATTTGAGCAAAAGAAGTTGTAGTTGTCTTATTACAACCAGGACTTCTTTCATAAATGGATCACACTATGTGATATATTTTTTTTGCCAATGATGTCTTAAAGGAAGTGTCTATTGTCATCTTTTCAAAATTTAGTGCTATGACACCACAATCAGAAGTCCTTAATTGTATTTTTTTTCCAGGGTAATACTCAGAATTGAGTAACTCTTGGTAGGTGGTTCACAAGAAACTGAACAAGTGAAATTACTTGATAGAAGGCATCACAGTTGCCCCTTGGGTGGCCATTCATGGACTCAGGCTGCACCTCAAGGTAAACAAGGAGCTTGTAGCTGGAGGTTACTTCAAGAGACAAATAGTGAAGCAGGAAGGAAGAAGTAGTTCACAGGAGCTATTCACTCCTGGGTGGTCTTGGCTCAGGGTCAAGATTCTGTTAAGGCAATTTGTTTTCCCTGTTCTGATATCAAGTTGCTTTCTTTTGGGGGATTACCAGATTTAATTTTAAAACATCCAAGTCAATGGTTAAATGTGAAGTGGAAAAAAAAGTAAAATAAAATCTAAAAATATGGGTCTTCTCCCTAGATGAACTTAGTAATATTTTAATCATACAAATACTTTACAGTCCCTATTTCTGTTCCTACTTGCAAAGCATCCTCTGTTTTTTTTTATGTTTCATATTGCAGTTTTACTTCAGTGTATTCTAAGGAGAAGTTACTAAGTTCTCTCAGCTGTAACACCACATTATCTTCTTGTAAATAGATATATTCACTATTAGAGAACGAGGGAGACATTTGACTTTTTAGAAGGCTATCTAGTCCCGGTCGGGGCGCCGGATTCTGTCCCGCTTGCCCCTCTTCCAGGCCAGCTCTCTGCTGTGGCCAGGGAGTGCAGTGGAGGATGGCCCAAGTGCTTGGGCCCTGCACCCCATGGGAGACCAGGAAAAGCACCTGGCTCCTGGCTCCTGCCATCGGATCAGCGTGGTGCGCCGGCCGCAGCGTGCCGGCCGCGGCGGCCATTGGAGGGTGAACCAACGGCAAAGGAAGACCTTTCTCTGTCTCTCTCTCTCACTGTCCACTCTGCCTGTCAAAAAAAAAAAAAAAAGAAGAAGGCTATCACGGGCCAAAGCTGTGGCATAGTGTTAAGACGCTGCTTTGAAGGGCCGGCGCCCTGGCTCGCTTGGTTAATCCTCTGCCTGCGGTGCCGGCATCCCATGTGGGCGCTGGTTCTAGTCCTGGCTGCTCCTCTTCCAGTCCAGGATGGCCCAAGTGCTTGTGCCCCTGCACCCACATGGGAGACTGGGAGGAAGCACCTTGTCCTGGCTTTGGGTCAGCACAATGCCAGCTGTATTGGCCACATTTGGGGGGTGAACCAACAGAAGGAAGATCTTTCTCTCCGTCTCCATAGTCAAATACGGTGTGGATGAATGGATTTAAAAAAAAAAAAAAGACACTGCTTGAAGCACTGTCTTGGGCACCTGATCGAGTGCTGGTTACTCCACTTCTGATCCAACACCTGTGAGTGTGAAGTAGGCAGACATACAGGTTAAAATTGATCAGATTTGTGAACTGGAAGACCACGCCTTCGCCACACCCCTGTGTGGCCTCATGCCCCTACCTGGCCACAGCTGGGTGCCCACCAGCCAATCAGGTTAATTAACCACTCCCCTTTGGAAGTGGGTTAAAAGCCAGGCCATGGCGTGGCCCGGCCTGCTCTTTTTCCCTGGTCTCTTGCTAGGAAAGGCTTGCCTTAGCCCCGCGCCTCCAGGGCACCTGGCCTTTGGGCCATGTGCTCTAGGCTTCCTGGCCTAGATGCTGTTCCACATGGCTGGTTTCTGGTGCTTGGTATGAACCCCTAATAACCTCTCTGTCTTAAATAAAGCTCTCACTCTCTTATGCATCTTTTTCACTAAATAAAAGCTTAAAATGTACCATGCTGCCTCGTTTATCTGTGCCGGTATTTAGAATTCTTCTCTAAATATTAGGCAAGAACCCTCTTGGGCTTATTAATATTGGGGATTTAGTAATAAGCCCGTGGTGAAATTATAAGGCACCCCAAATTCCAGTAGCAATGTGGCACCCCAGATGGCATTTCTAGGGTACTTTAAAGGGCCACATTCCAGTGTAAAATTTAGGGGGTCTTCTCCAATTTCAAGTGTGCCTGGAAAAGCAGCAGCAGAAGGCCCGAGTGCTTGGGCCCCTGCACCCATGTGGAAAATCCAGAAGAGGCTCCTGGCTTTGATCTGGCCCAACCCTGGGTGTTGCAGCCTTTTGGGGAATGAACCAGCAGATGGAAAACCTCTTTCTGTCTCTGCTTCTCTTTCTGTAGCTCTGCCTTTCAAACAAATAGAAATATAATTTAAAAGCCCTTCACTGTCTTATTCTGTAGAATTACTATCATACTTAACTTTTGTTTTCAACATATCAGAACATCGTTACTACACTACTACTACTACATATCATTACTATTCATGTCAAAGATTTGGGTTTGATGTCAAATAAATTGGTTGTAAAGTCTCTGTGATTTGAAACCGTCGGTGACCTCGGGCAATGCTGATTCTCCTAAAGTACCGTATTGACATATCGTGTCTATTTTAACCAGTTGTTGTAAGGGTTCAATAAGACCTTGTGTAAGAAGTACCCTGATCATGACAAGCTGTTTCCTCCCTGTGCAAGTTCCTGGTAGCAGAAGACCTGACATAGCACAGCTCCTTTTGAGACTTTGGAATATTATTAGCTGCAGAAACAGATACACCCTCAGGGCTAGCATACAATACCCCAAAAGATGTGTGTATGATTTGCTGTGGGGAAGAAAAGAGAGACCTTTTAGTTTTTGAAGGAACATTGCAGTGGAGAAATTTATTCCAGTTCTTGAAGGGTCAGAAGTATTCTAGAAGAGCAATGCCACACTCATCTTTCCACTAGACTGAGTGGAGCATCAGCTGCTGCTTTCAGCTGTTAATGCACATGTTCATACCATATGGTATGTTTCTTAATATAATTATCCTTAAATCTGCTTACTTCTGTAAGGTAAGGATAATGACTACTCATTTTTGTATCTCTAGCACCTAGCAAGTACATCAAGACACACAGCCTAGATTGTCACATTATTTTCTGTAGTGAAAACTATCCAGAAAATAGAAACACAGAAGATACAGGTTGTGTACAGGAGGTGGTTCCATTGGCTATATAATTGGAGCCAGAAGTCAACTTGGAAAGGATCATCAATGCCAAGCTATGAATTGAAAACCAATCTTGTAGATAATCTTAACCAGAAGGGATAAAATGCTTTATTGAGCAATGGAGATAGAAAATATAATCATCCATTTTATTAAATTACCACTTTATTGAATTTAAGAATGTAGTGAATCAATTTACAAAGCTCCACTTTTTACTTTTTTTAAAAGTAACTCAGTGTTTAAATTATGTTTAGCTGTTTAAATTTGTGCCAAAATCTAGGATGGCTCTTTGGACTAAATTGTTGGTAAACAAATATGATACTATTTTTATATAGGCCAAATGCAACTCGTGAAAGGGCCTGAATTCAAATTGGATTCTAATTAGAAGGCAAGCAGTAAGGAACAAAATGTACATATGCAATTAAATCCGAGGTGTACTTTAGTTTCACCCTTTGCCCATATCGGACCTCCATGGTGATAATTTTTTTGCTGTATTCTGAATTCATCAGGGGTTCTCAGGGTGTGCATAACCAACAAAGCTGGAAGACACCTGTGAAAGGTCTATTACCAATCTTTTGGGTCCAGAATAGAGTTTTGTCGCCATATCTTTTGGTTCCTTAAGTAGGAAAAAGTTACTAAAATTCCTTCATTCCAGAATATTTTGTAGTTTCATTCTGTTTGTGGTATAAAGAATCCTGATTTATATATATATATATATATATATATATATATATACACACACACACATATATATGTGTATATATACACACACACACATATATATGTATATATATAAATACATATATGTAGGCCGGCACTGCGGCTCACTAGGCTAATCCTCTGCCTTGCGGCGCCAGCACACCGGGTTCTAGTCCCGGTGGGGGTGCCGGATTCTGTCCCAGTTGCCCCTCTTCCAGGCCAGCTCTCTGCTGTGGCCCAGGGAGTGCAGTGGAGAATGCACCCCATGGGAGACCAGGAGCAGCACCTGGCTCCTGGCTTCAGATCAGCGCGGTGCACCGGCCACAGCGGCCATTGGAGGGTGAACCAACGGCAAAAGGAAGCCCTTTCTCTCTGTCTCTCTCTCTCACTGTCCACTCTGCCTGTCCAAAAAACAAAAAAAAAACAAAACAAAACAAAAAAAAAACATATGTAGTACTGTATTTTAAAACCTCTATGCATCCACAGTGAGTAGGACAGTTTTATAGTTATTAGCGTCCCTCATTAAAATAAATCATTGATGAAACTGATATAGTTATTTACAATCACATCTGTTACAGAGAAAAATTCAGGGTCATTCAAAATAATCGTATGTCAATACACTCTAAAATGTATAATTAATAATGTAATAACAATTTTTCTATGACTAGTCACTTGCTGGATTTAAATAAATGAGTCTACTAAGAGTTAATGTAGGGCCAGTGCTGTGGCTCAGCAGGTTAAAGCCCCATCCTGTGGTGCCAGCATCCCATAAGGGTGCTGGTTCAGGTCCCGGCTGCTCCTCTTCCCATCCAGCTCTCTGCCATGGCCTGGGAAAGCAGTAGAAGATGGTCCAAGTCCTTGGGCCCCTGCACCCATGTGGGAGACCGGAAGAAGCTCCTGGCTTAGGATCGGCTCAGTTCTGGCTTTTGTGCCCATTTGGGGAATGAACCAGCGGATGGAGGACCTCTCTCTTTTCTCTGGCTCTGCCTCTCTCTGTAGCTCTGTCCCTCAAATAAAGTAAGTCTTTAAAAAAAAAGTTAACATAAGATAATTCTGAGAATGGGATTCTTGAGAGATGATTAGAGAGTAGAACTAGGTGTTACTTGAATGTAGATTTTTTATTTTTCTATATTTTTTAAAGATTTATTTATTTGAGAGGTAGAGTTACAGACAGAGAGGGAGAGACAGAAAGAAAGATTTTCTATCTGCTGGCTCATTCCCCAAATGGCTGCAAAGGCTGGAGCTGGGCCAGTCTGAAATCAGGAGCCAGGAGCTTCTTCTAGGATCTCCCACATGGATGCAGGGGCCCACGCACTTGGGCCATCTTCTGCTGCATTCCAAGGCCCTAGCAGAGAGTTGGATCAGAAGAGCAGCAGTTGGGATACGACCTGGTACCCATATGGGATGCCAGTGCTGCAGGCGGAGGCTTAGCCTACTACACCACAGCACAGCCTCTCCAGCGGTTTTTAAATTAATGTTATTTATTATAGAGGCAGAGAAGGAGAGAGCAAAGTCCCATCCTTGAGTTCATTTCCTAAATGCCCAAAATGGTTGGGCTTGGCTGTACTAGAGCTGGAAGGTAGGCATTCAATCCACGTTTCCCATGTTGGTGGCAAGGGCCCCGTGCTCGAGCCACCACTTGCTGTTTCCCAAGGTGTGCCTTTGCAGGGACCTGGAATCGGGAGCAGAGCCAGGGTGTGAGCATCCTAACTAGTGTCTCAGCTGCTAGGCTAGATGTTTACCCATTTGTTTTGCTCATGTGAAATCTCAAGTCCTGAGAGTCTGGGTTGGAATTAGTTGTTTTGAAGCTGGGAAACTAGGCAAAGTACTCGTATTTTCAGGTGTAGAAACATACAGTTATTATAATGATATGCTCAGAAGCAGTGTTTGGCACCAAGTTATAATTCCTAATGCAGGTACTGCATTTATAGACTCTATGGCATTTAGCCATTTAGATTTTGGCATCTGTGTGGGAACTCATCTCCTACCACTCTGTGCGTCAACTTATTCTATTTTTGGAAAGATCAAGGTATACTAGATAATCTAATGGAAGACACATCAAGCCCACAGGAATGGCTACTTAAATCATGTTAACAGAAAGACAAGTGCTGACTGTGACTTTTAAAGGGGGCTTTTGCTTCAACTACAATATTTAATTTTTTATATTTGCCACATTTGTATATTTGTTAAATCAAAATTGACTTTAAGTAGGTTATTTTTTCCTTTAATCAAAATTATTGTCCATTTATTTTAAAAATATTCTTGTATATTTATTTGAAAGATAGAATTACAGGTTGTGAGGGGAGAAGGAGAGAGAGAGTCTTCTGTTTGCTGGTTCACTCCCCAAATGGCCACAACAGCAGGGGCTCATCCCAGGCCAAAGCCAGAAGTTTCTTCTGGATCTCCCACATAGGTGGCAGGAGCCCAAGTACTTGGACCATCATCAGCTGCTTTCCCAGGCACATTAGCAGGGAGCTGAATTGCAAGAAGTGCAGCTGAATCCCCAGATGGTGCCTGTACTGGATGCCAGGGTCGCAGGTGGCAGGGTGACCTGCTGTGCCACAGTGCCAAACCCTACTATGCTTTATTCTGGAAATCTTACAGTTTTAATTCTTGAATTTTGGTATATTATATATTGTAATTTAATTTTTGTAAATTGTGCAAGAATTCATTTAAATTCAGTTTTTAAAAAAAGTTTATTATTTGAAAGGCAGAGTTACAGAGAGGCAGAGGAGCAGAGAGAGAGAGAGAGAGAGAGAGAGAGAGAGAAAGACAGAAAGACAGAAAGAAAGAGAAAGAAAGAATGTCTTCCACCCACTGGTTTACTCCCCAGATGGCTGCAATGGCTGGAGCTACACTGATCTGGTCCCAGAAACCAGGAGGTTCTTCCAGGTCTCCCATGTGGGTGCAGGGTCCCAAGGGCTTGGGACATCTTCTACTGCTTTCCCAGGCCATAGCAAAGAGCTGGATCAAAAGATGAGCAGCCAGGACTCAAACCAGTGCCCATGTGGAATTCCGGCACTGCTGGCGGTGGCTTTACCCACTACACTATAGTGCCAGCCCCCAAATTCACCTTTTAAAATAGAGATTTTGTATAGCTACAGCTTTTCTTACTGAAAACACTATTTTTTCTCCACTGAATGGCCTTTGTGCCTTTGTTGATAAACGGTTGGCTATACATGTATGGAATCATTTCTAGACTCTATTATGTTTTTTAGATTTGTTTTTCGCTTGATGGCAATGTTGGACTGTCTTGTTTACCTACGTTTTATAATAGCCGCTGAAGTAAAGTAATATAAATCTTCCAATGCTTTGCTTTTTTGTCAAATTTGTTTTGGGTGTTATTGGTCCTTTGCATTTCTACATGCATATTAGGATTACCTTTCCAATTTTTTGACTAAAAATAAAACTTGGTTGAATTGTGATTGGGATAGAATAGATCAGATTGAAGAAATTACATTTTAAAAACACTGAATTTTCCAAGATACGAACTGTTATCTCTCTGCACTCTCTACTTTTGGTTATCATTAGTAGGGTTGATCTCTGTTATCTTGTCCCTCTTGTTACCAGAAGTTTTATGGTTGCTTCCTTGCCCATCCTCCCCTGCCATGCCCTGTACCTGACCTCCAAGTGACACTTTACCTACCTGATCTTTTTTTATAGAATGCTTTTATTTGATAAATATAAATTTCATAATTACAACTTTTGGATTATAGTGGTTCTTCCCCTATACCCACCCTCCTACCTCCACCCCATCCCACCTCCTACTCCCTCTCCCATTCCATTCTTCATTAAAATTCATTTTTAATTATCTTTATCTACAGAAGATGAACTCTATACTAAGTAAAGATTTCAACAGTTTGTACCCACATGGACACACAAAGTATGAAGTACTGATTGAAGACTAGTGCTACTGTTAATTCTCATAGTATAGCATAGCACATCAAGGACAGAGGTCCCACATGGGGAGCAAGTCTCCTGGCCTTTCTGGCACTGTTCTGTCCTGGCTTTATTCACTACTTCTTGAGCTCCTCTGCTGGACCTCAAAATGTCCAAGTGTTCCAGGGCTCTGTCCTATCACCCCCACTTTTCTACTTCAGTTTCTCATTAAGAATTCTCTGTCATTAAATATGACCTACTTGTTGACATCTCTAAAATCTGTAACTCAAATCTGACTACTTCAGTGAGCTTCCTTTGTATGAGTATATTGATATGGAACTGAGGGAAGGTATCCCTGATGAGTGGCAGGGACTTAACCACTTGAGCCATCACTGCTGCCTCCCAGAGTCTCCATTACCAGGATTCTGGAGACAGGTGTGAAGACGAGTATCAAACCCAGGCATTGCAATATGGCAAACATGCATCCTAACCATGGTCTTAAATGTGTAGACTAAACACCTGCAACTATGAAAAATCTTTAAATTAAAAAAAAATATAAGTTTCCAGGGGCTGGCACTGTGGCATAGTAAGCTAAGCCTCTACCTGCCTTCCTGGCGTCCCATATGGACACTGGTTTATGTCCCGGCTGCTTCTTTCCTATGGCTTGGGAAAGCAGTAGAGGATGGCCCAAGTGCTTGGGCCCCTACCTGTGTGGAAGATCTGGAAGAAGCTCTTGGCTCCTGGCTTCAAATTGACCTGGCTCCAGCCACTGGGGATATTTGTGGAGTGAACCAGTAGATGGAAGACCTTTCTCTCTGTCTCTCCCTCTCTCTATCTGTAACTCTACCTCTCAAATAAATAAAATATTTTTTAAAAAAGAAATATGTTTCTACTATCTGCCATCATAATAATAATGATAATTGTAAATAATGACTGCTATATTGCCAAATTACTTTAAAAATATTTTTTTTCTATTTTCATTCCATTTGAAAGGCAGGGATATTGAGAAACATACAGAGAAAGACAGATGGAGAAAGATCTTTTATCCACTTGTTTGATTCTCAAAAACCTATAACAGTCAAGGTTTGACCAGGCCAAATTCAGGAGCCCATAATTCAGTTTGGGTATTTCACATGAGTGGCATGTATCCAAGCACTTGAATCATCATTGGCTATCTCTCAGGTGCACACTAGCAGGAAGCTGGATTAGAAGCAGAATAGTAGGGACCTACACCAGACACTCTGATATGGATGGGAACATGCCAAGTGGTGATTTAGCTGCTATGCCACAGACATGCCCAGAATCTACCATTTTGGGAATGGAAATATATGTTTTTGGTCATAATGTAATTCAAATTTCCATCATCTCTCTAATAACAGAGTGACCAACACATTATATTTTTGCATTCTCTCATCATTTTGAAAAGCAATTTGTCAAGACTGGAATCTGTGGACTCATCTAAAGGAAGCAGGTGATTTCTTGGGAGTTTTGAATTTATGTTGAGCTAGAATCCCTTCTGTTTGATGTTTACTCTTTTCATTTCTCTTTAAAAATCTAGGCTGCAGCATGTCATAAATCTTCAAAGTGAAACTACTGACATGGATGCTGTACAGATCTTATTTTGAACTTTATTTTAAATTTGATTTCAGATTTCATTGAAGGAAGAGGAGTTTAGGAAAAGGAACACATTAAAGGCAAATGTATTTCAGATGTGAATTATCTGCAGCTTTAAATATCATAAGACAATTATGAAGAATATTGAGAACAGTGAAATAGAATAAGCTGTTTTGATAAGTGGTTGTAAAAGCAAGGAAGAGGCACCAAAAACATAGCAATGGAGAAGAATGTTAAAGGATTAACATTGATTTCTTGATCAGGGAATACATTGACTAATTTGACAACAATAATCAAGAATGAATTATCTTGCAAGAATTTGTCTAAATTAAAAATTTCCCTTGAACATTGGAAAAATGTCTTTTAATATAATTAAGAGTTTTAAAATACTATCTGTATTGGAAAGGAACAAAATACAAATAAATAAATAGTGAATATAGGCCGGCGCCGTGGCTCAATAGGCTAATCCTCCACCTTGCGGCCCTGGCACACCAGGTTTTAGTCCCGGTCGGGGTGCCAGATTCTGTCCCGGTTGCCCCTCTTCCAGGCCAGCTCTCTGCTGTGGCCAGGGAGTGCAGTGGAGGATGGCCCAGGTGCTTGGGCCCTGCACCTCATGGGAGACCAGGAGAAGCACCTGGCTTCTGCCTTCAGATCAGCGCTGTGCGCCGGCCGTAGTGGGCTGGCCGCGGCGGCCATTGGAGGGTGAACCAACGGCAAAGGAAGACCTTTCTCTCTGTCTCTCTCTTTCTCACTGTCTACTCTGCCTGTCAAAAAAAAAAATTAAAAAAAAATAGTGAATATAACTCTACTGCCAAGCAAACTTAAAATAAAAGCCTAAAGACAGATTATGATTGGTTAACACACAATGAAAAGTGTGTTTTTTTTTAAACATTGTACTTTTTACTTTTTGTTCATTTAACGATCCTTTACTTTAGAAACATCGAGTGCAGTTTTTCTTCAGTTATTTGGATATCGCCATCATTAGAACACCTTTCTTTCTTTCTTTTTTTTTTTTTTGCTTGCTGAAGTATTATTTTATTTTATTTTTTCAACTTTTATTTAATAAATATAAATTTCCAAAGTACAACATTTGAATTATAGCGGCTTTTCCCCCCATAACCTCCCTCCCACCCGCAACCATCCCATCTCCTACTCCCTCTCCCATCCCATTCTTCATCACGATTCATTTTCAATTCTGCTTAATACCATTGGTTGAACTCTTTAATTAACACACAGTTATTCTTAGTTATTTAAATTTAACTGAAAAGTGATCCCTGTTAAATATAAGAGTGGGAATAAGAGAGGGAAGAGATGCACAGTTCGGCACAGGCTCACTCGGACTTACCCCTAATGGTAAAGCTAGAAATGTGCCAGGGGATTCCAATTCAATCCCATCAAGGTGGCATGTACCAATGCCATCTTACTTGTTAAAGTGATAAGTTTAAGTTCATAATTGATCAAAAAGATAGGATTACGGGTCAAAGGGATTACATAAATAAGACCAGTGTCTGCAAATAATAATTGATAGAATTAAAAAGGAGAGAATGATCCTACTTGAGAAACAGGATACACAACAGACTCCTAGAATGTCAAATGCCCTAAATAGCACTCTGGCCTCAGAACTCCTTTCTTTGTGATTATAAACAAGGTTCTTTTATTAAGAGAAGACTGTAAGCTAGAATTCACCTCTGTATAAAACTGAAGACTTACAGGGTAGCCCAAACAGGATAAATGTGTAGAAAATTTTCTAAAAAAGTATTTTAAAATATTTTTATTTGTTAAAAATCATTATATATTAAGTACTTTTTATTTATATGTCTCTCAGTAGAATGCAAAAGAAATTATTTGAAGCCTAAGAAATATTATTTGTTTATAATATTTTTCATGCTTATCTCTAAGTGAATTTAGTGAAGCTGAAGATACACATAATAAAACTGCCAAATCAATCATAGATTATTAAAAAGTACACAGAGAGGGAAGTAAATGTTTTAGAACCTAAATAAAAATTGAGGATTCGAGGAAGTTACTTTTCTCTGAAAAATACTGAGGAAAATTTCTCAAACCCAGGGTTGGTTTTCACACAAGGACAAAATGTCAAGCATTTAGGTAGGCATTTGACTCAGTGGTTAAGCTGCCAGCTAGGATGCCTGTGTCTCCCATCAAATGGTGTATCTGGGTTCTCTTTGCAGTTCCAGCTCCTGACACCAGCTTTCTGCTAATGCAGACACTGGGAGGCAACAGAGATAGCTAACTAGGTGGCTCCTTGCCACTCAAGTGGGATACCTGCATACAACTGTATACACTTTCTGTATCCAACTCTCATCCTAGTGTGAGTTTTAGAAATGAACCAGTGGATTAGAGAGAGTGCTCTCTCCTATTCATATTCATTCTCATTCTCTCTCTCCCTCCCTTGCCCCTTCCCTCTCTCCCCTTCTGTGTGTGTGTCTCCCTTTTGCTGCCTGTCTTAAAGAAATTGAAATACATATATCAAGTGTTTATAGCATTTAGATGACTAATATTGAGATAGGGTTTACATATATTACATAAAGTAAACTGGTGCAAGGATTTTCTGTAAAAATCCCAATTGTAAAGGCTGAGAGGTGATTTAGTTTAAAATAATCTGTATTGATTATGTGCACTGATTGACCTCGTGAGATAATCACCCTCTTCCCTATACATTTGCTAAGGTTGAAAGAGGCTTACTATCTCTGTTCTTATTATCCAGCCTTCCTACTGAGAAGGTTCGGTTCGTTGGCCATCCTCTGACCCTTGGGTTGTTGCTTAATGGAAAGGTTGAGAAAGCTAATCTCTTAAGGAGAAACAGGAGCAGGAAAACTGAAGCCGAGGCATTCTGTATCGAAAATTCAGTCTGAAGCGTGAGAGAGTGATTTGACAAGGTTCTTAGAATATCCTGCTAACATTTGGAAAACAAATACAATAACAGAAACAAATGTGACCCAGAATTTTCCAACTCTATTTATAACAGAGATGCAGCGAATGACATATAAGCTACAATGGAAGCTTGCTCTATGGCCATCAGAATTCTAATGTTTTTCTGTGCTGTCCTATAGAGGTTGTCACATTGTGACAGATTTTCATTATAGAGTGAACAATAAATGCTATCAATAGGGAAAGATAAGAAAAATCAGAAGACACAAGTGAGTTGGCAGGTTCTGCATTTTAATAAGTTCCACTTGTATGGCATTTTATTTACAAAATGTTTCCACATAAAAATTTTCACTGGTGTTCATCCCATGAGGAGCCTTCGATAGCAACTCTGCCTAAACCAAAACACTGAACAAGCCTTAAAAGCCACGGCTGTGAGCAGCCATTTTAAAGTGACAGCCACTTTCTTTTGGGGAAGTAAAGTTTTTTTTTTTTTTTTTCCATTGCTACCTATTGTTCTTTGCATTGAATCTTTGCACCATAACCTAAATTGTATATCAGAGGATATTATGAGGCTTCAAGTAAGAGAGCCGTATGGTCTGTCGCAGTGTGCCTATGAGAGATACCACCAAAGTGTGGTATAGAGGATTCTAAAGAGCTTCCTAAAGATTTCCTTATTAGTAGCTGGTACACGAGTCTTGGGTTGGTGAATTGATACTTTTGCTTTAATTTGCTTTTGTGATTTTCATTACATGGACTTGTATCTAATTATTTCTTTATTCCCAGGTCACTGGGTTGATCCTTTCGGGTCAATATATCATCTAATGCTGAACATTTCTTTCTTCTGTTCCTTTTGGCTTATTAGCAATAAGCTCTTTAACTCTCAAGTCCAGTTCATGTTTCCTGTATCATCACTCGATACCGACCAAAAGAAGAATATGCCGCTCTTGTGGATGGAGTAGGTGGTAACCTCTGGGTACAGGTGATCTAGTAAAAAGAAGACAAAGAATGAAGCTGGGGGAATAGCAAAAATGGAAGCCACCTGTTCCTGGAGATTGTGGAAAACTGAACCTGGAAGGGCTACCAATGAGAAGTAGGCCATTTGAGTAAATCTAGGAAGATCACAGCCTAGGTAGAATTAGGGAGCAGTGGAATAGAGTTGCTAGCAGGAACTGGGTCATAAATTAAAACACAGAGTGTTAAAATTCAAGTTAGCCAGAATTAAAGAATGACTGTAACAAGGAAGGTACAGCCAATACTCACACGGTAGAGTAATGTGCTGTAGCTCACCGTGCTCTGCCTGCAGCTTCCTATTCTATAGCTGCTGCCTGAGTTGAATACAGCTTCTGTCGTCTGTGTAGAAAGGACATTAGAAAATTTAACTATCCTATTTCTGGCTTGAACTTAAAAGTTCTGCTTAGAGTAAGTTCGCTTCAGTTTGACCTTGCAATGATCCTGTTTTTCTTAGATAGCACCATCACACCTCTTCCTAGAATGATGCACTGTATATTTGTATTAGTATGATCCTGAAACCGTTTATCTTAAAATAGTTCTTCAGTTATTTAGGCAGGTTGTGGGACAAATAATATGAAGCTACACGCTGGGGCTGGTGCTGTCGTGTAGTAGGTTAGGCCTCCACCTGGGGCGCTGGTATCTCATATGCATGCCAGTTCCTGTCCCAGCTGTTCTACTTTCAATCCAGCTCCCTGCTAATTTACCTGGGAAAGCAGTGGAAGATGGCCCAAATGCATGGGCTCCTGCACCCACATAGGAGACTCGGAAGAAGCTCCTGGCTTCGGATTGGCCCAGCTCCAGCCAGTGTGGCCAATTGGGAAGTGAATCAGTGGATGGAAGACCTCTCTCTGTGTTTCCCTCTCTCTATAACTCTGGCTCTCAAGTAAAATAAATAAATAGTTTTTAAAGATTTATTTATTTATTTGAAAGAGTTACACACAGAGAGAAGGAAAGGCAGAGAGAAAGAGGTCTTCCATCCAATGATTCATTCCCCGATTGTCTGCAACAGCTGGAGCTGTGCCGATCTGAAGCCAGGAGCCAAGAGCCTCCTCTGGGTCCCCCATGAGGGTGCAGCGCCAGCCCACAGTATATCTTTTTAAAAAATAAAGCCACACACACACACACTTTCTGAATTCCAATAAAATAACCTCTGAGTCAATCTCCTCCCTTCACAACCTACTGAATATTTTTCTAGAAACATTACTGTAATATTTGTGAAAGCTCCCTACCTCTCTATTTTTTGAACAATTCTCTAATGCTCGTGCAAATGGCATGAAAACAGTTATCTCAAATACCTTTCCTTCTTTTTTTCCTTCCTTCTTCCGTTCTGAGTGAAAACTGTTTCTGTCGAAAGCATCGCCTGTTAAATCCCATCAAAGTTGCACTTTGGATGCTGTGGCTTTCTTAAGTTTTTTTGGTCATCAGTTGGTGCTTTATTTATCTATATGTGTTATAGAGTGTGCTGTAAATATAAGATGTCAATGGTGCTGTAAATTGAGTTATTTCATAGATTTATTCTGTGCTATCGAGGGAAGTGTGTGCTGTTGTGGAAATAGATCTGAATGTGGATTTAGAATGGTCTGGACTCTGGACTTGAGTCTTCCTGCAACTGACTTAAGGTAAGCGATGACATTTGACTCTAAGACTTTATATTGTCATCTGCATAGAGGTCAGATAGTGTCTGGGCTTTTAAGAGTTAAGATATCTTATCCAAATCCCAGATCTCCCTCTTACTAGTTGTGCCACTTTGACCAACTGATGTAATCTAAACCTAATTATTACCTGCAAATGATTATAACAGTGCTTTCTCACAAGAATTACTATGGAGCTTCAATGAGATATAGCATGTTAAAACACTGAAGAAATCAAGGAAATTTACCCCAAACCATGGTAATCTGATATATTGATTGGTTTAAATCAAAGGCCCCTGGAGAACAACAGATGGAAGAAGCTTTACTCTGCTATTCCTGTGTCTGCCTAAAGACTTTACCTGACAAGAAAACAATTACTTTTCATTCCTTCCCTGAGTTTTTATTAACAAATACATCTCTGTAGGAAAAAAGATTGATGGATGTAACCACACCTGGAGAGGTGTTGTCACAAGATATTACCTGTCTCCCAGGCCATTTGTGTGCTTCTGTAAGCTACTTCCATTTGTAGTAAACCATAATCCTCAGAATAGGGCGGGCAGATTAACATTCTTACTTAGTGGCCAGCCACAAGTTCTGTTAACAGAGTTTCTCATGCCTGACTATATATCTGTGCATGACGTAGAACCCAAGAAGATTTGAGTTCTGCTTTAAATAAAACTCTCCCCAATGAAAATAGGGGTGATTATACATTCACATAATTTATAGTCAAGGTAGACTAGGATATCTTTTCTGAAATATTTTTGGAAATAACAAATATAAATGAGATTACTGAAATGTATATAAATCCTTACAAATACATAAAGGGTACACTGATCTTTTAAAGGCAGTTGTGTCATAAATTAATTGTAAATTTATTGAAGTGAGCCATGTATTGAAAAGTTTACATTGTTTTTAACCAATATCTGACTTATTAATAATATAGCCAGTATTATAGTTTGAATATATTTCTCTTTAATTAACCATCTCATCAGTTTTTAGTTTAATTACTTTCTACTTTGCCTTACTTGCAAAAATTTTTGGAATCTATTTACTAAATTCTGCAATAGTCTCTCTGTACAAGATAAAATGGCTTTTGTTATTATCTTCCTAAGGCACTGTTCACTTATGAAGATATCTCTGTATTAAATTCCTTTGATACTAGATAGCTCTATGCTATATCTAAAGGTTTTATCTGTACTTATTTCTGTTCTTTGTCCATTTCTCTGTGGTGCCATTAGGAAATCTAATATGATTATAGTGTGTTCCCCATTTTCATGTTTCTATACAAAGAAATATCCTAGTTTCTTTTTAACGTGTGCTTAGCAGTAACATTGTTAGTTGCTGAATGGCTCAGCTTGAGCAGGAAAATATAGTTCATTCTGCAATAAAAGCAATATTCTTAATTTAAATCTATGGACCCTGGGGCTGTGTGTTACGTTCTAAGTCCTGGATATGACTTTGAAAGTGATATTTTTTAAAAAAGCATTGCTCCTTTAGTATATATCCAAGATTTGATCTTCCAGACAAAACAATCCCACATTATGGTTCAAATAAGAGAATACATGCTGTGGAAAGTTTCATGATGAATAATTTGTAATCTCAAGCATCTTTTATGTCCTCAGAAATGGTTCTATATCATAATCCATAGATCGAGCCGTGGCTCAGGTAAAATTGTGAAAAAAAATGCCATATCAAGTAGTCGAGTAGTCGAAGGAAACACTGTCTAAAGACAGGAGCAAAATAAGTCTGTTGTAAGATTCCTTAGTGTTAAATAATAGCTAATGAAAAGGGATTAATTATTTTTAAGTATGAGCTTACTGGATTTCAGTTAAAACTGATTATATGTACACGTTGATATTGTCTCTTACATACAAGCTCCTTTCTTCACAAAGAGGGTGTATCCACTATCACATGATAATTATCTCTCAAGATCAGCCCTCTAAGAGCACCTAGCTTCTCAGGAGTCTTCCCAGTAATTCTGACAAGCTTACTCACATGGGAATTACAGCTATTATATTGATATCTACATCTTGTAGATCCATGAAATTAGGTATCAGAAATATTCCCAGAATTCCTTGCACTATTAGTTTTCAATTGGGTAGTAAGACAAGTCTTTCACTTTAAATAGTTTGTACCATAATTCCTTTTAGGGTAACAATTGTATTTGATTAATGATGACTTGACCAGCCTTTGTAACTGTTTAAACAATAATACTGAACCTGTGATCTGAAGGAAGACTGTACTAAAAGAAATAGTTAACAATCTCTGTGTGAGAAGTTAATAGGATTCCATGCTGCATTCAATTATCATATCCTTTTAGTTTTCTATAATCTGGGAAGTTCCTTATTCACTTTTTAAAATTAATTTCATACATTAAGGAGTTATTTTTTGTAGATTATTTCTCAGCTTGGATCTGTTGGATTTCTATTCAGAATAAATTCCAGTTGTGCATTTTGGGTAAAAATCTAAGAGTAGTAATATGTCTTAAATGCATCTTATAAAGAAACATATGATGTCATTGTGTCTCATTATTAGAGCAATTGACTATATTTCCATGGTTAAGATAGTGCCTCCTGGGTTTCTCCTCTTTAAGATAATTCTTTATCTTTTACTTTTTTAGTAGGATCATTTCCCCCCCAGAAATGTTTGTTTAAGGAATACAAACTCATACATTTCACTAATACAACTTTTAGAATATAGTGATTCTTCCCACTGTACCTTCCCCCCAACACACACACACTCCCACCGCTCTTGCTCCTCCCCCTCCTAATCACATTCTTATTTTTTTTACCAAGATCTATTTTCAATTAACTTTATACTTGTACAATTAACTCTAAACTAAGTGAAGAGTGCAACAAATTGTATATATAAAAAACAAAAACCTGTTCCTCAACAATACAGACAAGGGCTGTTCACAGTCAATGCATCTCAAAGTGTTAATTTCACTTCTATAGATTACTTTTAGGTGCTCTATTAGGTATCATAGATCAGGGAGAAAATATGGTATTTGTCCTTTTAGGACTGACTTATTTCACTAAGTACTATGTTTTCCAGTTTAATCCATTTTTTTTTTTTGGCAAATGACAGGATTTCTTTCTTTCCTTTTTTTAACCACTGTGTAGTATTCCATGATGTGCATATCCCATAATTTCTTTATCCAGTCTTCAGTTGAAGGCATTTGGGTTGATTCCATATCTTAGCTATTGTGAATCGAACTGCAATAAACATGGGGATACAGGTAACTCTTTCAGATGCTGATTTCATTTCCCTTGGGCAAATTCCCAGCAGTGAAATGGCTGAGTTATATGGTAGTTCTATATTCAGATTTCTGAGGTATCTCCAAACTAATTTCCATGGAGGCTTTACCAGTTTACATTCCTACCCAAAGTGGATTAGGGTACCTTTTCCCCCACATCCTTGCCTGCATTTTTTTATTGATTTCTGTATGAAAGCCATTCTAACTAGGGTGAGGTGAAACCTCATTGTGGTTTTGATTTGCATTTCCCTGAGGGGTAGTGATCCTGAGCATTTTTTCATGTGTTTGTTGGTCATTTGGATTTCTTGTTTTGAAAAATGCCTGTTCAAGTCCTTTGCCCAGTTCTTAACTGGATTGTTTATTTTGTTTTTGTTGAGTTTCCTGATTTCTTTATATATTCTGGTTAATAATCCATTATCACTTGCATAGTTTGCAAATAATTTCTCCCATTCTGTCAGTTGCCTCGTCACTTTCCTGAGTGCTTCTTTTGCAGTGCAGAAGCTTCTCAATTTGACATAATCCCATTTGTCAATTGTGGCCTTGATTATCTATACCTCTAGGATCTTTTCCAAGAACTCTTTGCCTGTGCTGATGTCTCGCAGGTTTTCCCCAGTATTCTCTCATAATTTGATGGTATCAGGTCATAGATTTAGGTTTTTAATCCATTTTAAGTGGATTTTTCTGTAAAGGGTAAGGTAGGGGTCTTCATACTTCTTCATGTTTAGATCCAGTTCTCCCAGCATCATTTGTTGAAGATACCATCCTTGCTCCAGGGATTGATTTTAGCTCCTTTGTCAAAGATAAGTTGATTATAGATGCGTGAGTTGATTTCTGGTGTTTCTGTTCTGTTTCATTGGTCTATCCATCTGTTTTAGTACCAGTACCAGCTGTTTTGATTATAACTGCCTTGTAGTATGTCCTGAAATCTGATATTCTGATGTCCCCAGCTTAGTTTTTCTTGTTTAAGGTTTCTTTACCTATTTGAGGTCTCCTGTGTTTCCATATGAATTTCAGCATCATTTTTTTCAGATCTGAGAAGAATGTCTTTGGTATTTTGATTGGTATCGTATTGAATCTGTAAATTACTTTTGGTAGTGTGGACATTTTGATGATATTGATTCTTCCAATCCATGAAGATAGAAGACTTTTTTATGTGTGTCTTCTTCTATTTCTGTCTTTAATGTTTTATAATTCTCATTGTAGAGATCTTTGACATCCTTGGTTAAATTTCTTCTAAGGTACTTGATTTTTGTGGCTTTTGTGAATGAGATTCATCTTAGAAGTTAATTATTTGTCCATGTGCAATAGATATATATAATAGGGAAGATAATTCAGATGACTCAAAATCTTGTTTCATTGTTCATACTTCTTTCCACCAAATTTAAGATTTTTTTAATCATTCTTCTCTGTAACAATTGTAACTGTGAAATTTACCTTGGATTTATTTTTAGGTTAGATCATGAATGACGACCTAGTGAATGAGATGAGTGTAAAAAGGATGGGGACAGGGGCTGGTGCTGTGGCATAGCAGTTAAAGCCACTGCCTGCAGTGCTGTCATGCCATATGGGTGCCAGTTCAAATCCTGGCTACTCCTCTTCCGATCTAGCTCGCCGCTATGGCCTAGGATAGCAGTAGAAGATGGCTCAAGTCCTTGGGCTTCTGTACCCATGTGGGAGATCTGTAAGAAGCTCCTAGCTCCTGGTTTTGGATCGGCCCAGCTCTGGCCATTTGTGGCCATCTGGGGAGTGAACCAGTGGTTGGAAGACACCTCTTTCTCCCCTCTCTTTTGCTCTCTCTCTCTCTTTCTCTCTCTGCCTCTTCTTCTCTGGAACGCTGCCTTTCAAATAAACAAATACATCTTTAAAAAAAAGAAAAAAGAATTTGGGGACCCAAGATCATCCTATGATTTTTGTTCATTTTGTTCTGAGAAAGTAGAGCCTTGAATTATCATCCAGTGATGGATGCATGAGAGTGAAGAAGCAGGTTTGAATGAGTAGAGTATGAATAGAACATTAGCTATGTTAACTTTAAGATAACTATTAAATATTCAAGTGGATTTGCCAACTAAGCATTGGATAAATTAGCCTGGATTTTAGGAACAGAGATTAGAGATAAAAATATTTGTGAGTGTGAATACATAGACTGTATGGAAAGAACTGGACTTATATATCTCAAAGGAATATGAATAGAGAAGAAGAAATCAAGTAACAGTTCTGAAGTAACCCAAGGTGAAAAGATCAAGAATTTTGTGAAATCACAATATCAAAATAAGAAATGTCACAAATATAATATTTAAGATTGAGAAAAGAGAACTTGACAAGAGCATTGTATTTCAAGCAAGGATGGAAGGTTTGAGACAAATCTCACAGATACTGTGATGTTGTTTGATCTCTTGGCCCTGTGAAAGCAGTGTATGAATTCATTGCTGGCATTCTTTGCCCAAACTAGCCACTTGAATCCACACTAGTGGGATGAATATAAATTGTTTGAGTTAGTAGTTTTGCTTGAAAAGCAAGATTATATGAATGTGTCAAAGTCAGCAGTGGTAAATCCCCGACTGCCAGAAAAATGACTATTTTCTGGTATTTGGACTAGGTTTTCTTTTTCATCAGGAAAGCCATAGATGTGACTTATGCAAGAAAGATTGAGTGTAATTTGAAGTTGATCTGGGGTAGTGGTATAGGTGTCTCGTTGACTTAATATTTTATCAATTCATTAGAGTTAAATAGTAGAGAAAGGGGAGTCCACATCTGTTATTTCATGTCATGTTTGAGATCTGCTCAGTCTCAAAATATGCAGAAGTGATGAAGTTCAGCTGATTATATTAAATTTTGTTATAATTATTTTAGCATCAACTCAAAAGTTCTCAATTTATTATTCTTATATTATATTATATATATGTGTATATTATATATGTATATATATACATATATAATATATATATAATATATAATATATATATAATATAATATATAATATATATATAATATAGAGATGGGGGCTGTATAATAACCTATTATTCAACTCTAGCAATCACTTCATTTTGAACTCATTTTTTTGTTTTATTGTTTTAATATGTCCATAAGACCTTGTTAGTAGTCTACTTTAGTTCAAGGATGATGGAATAGCATATTTTGGAATAAGGCAAGCTTGCAGATTGGTGTGCAATATAAAAAAAAAAGCCTCCAGGGTTTGGAGATCAATATTCTCTTAGTTAGATGGATTAGTTAAAATTATCCTACAGAGTTCATAACTGAATCAGTGAGAAGAATAAAATCATTGCTTTTTCTTTCACCAAATACTCTCAACTTTACATGATTTAAAGGTTTCCCTAATTGCTCTAATTAAATCTAGTGACATGACCAATATTAGTTTCTAATATTAGGAAGCTGGAAATAAATATATTCTTATTGTTTTATGTCTCTTTAATGGATTATTCCCATTGGATTCTGTATTTCATTCTATATTTTAAAATAGACTAACTTGCCTAGATTTTAGCATGAAATTTTTTTTCCACATGGTTTAACATATATTCATATATACATATCCTCTGATTACTTAAATTTTTTAAAGTAACATGTCAGGCAGAATGCTGGGAAGATGAAAATCTCACTTCAAATATTCACCTAATCTTGTTTTATCGAAGTCCTCCCATTTCAGATCACTAGACTGATTCCACCAGATGCAGATCAGTGGAGTGTAGATGGGCACTGAAGAATTAATTAGAGCAGAGTATCCTCCTAAAAATAGTTCGTGTTGGAACAACTAAGGAGAAGTAACTACAAGCTAACATTTTTAGAGGGAAATTAAGCACACATAAAGGTGGTTTGAGGACTGTAAGACTGTCAGTCCTTATAAACTCAATTTTCCAGTATTTGACACCTACGGTGTGGTTGATAAATATTTACTGATGAATAATGAGTGAGTGAATGAATACATAGACCCTAAGTCCAAGTGATGGTAAATGCAACATCTCTAGAACTTGGAGGTAAAGGTCATAATCTAAATAATGAACCCAATCTGAAGCTGTATCAGAGACTGCCAGTAGATCTGTGTGATGGCTTTGGTTTGTTTTGATTGATTTATGTGTTGAATCAGATATACTGAATGGTAGAAGTCCAGTGTAATAAAATTATATGTGCTTGCTGTACTTTTTCTGTTAGTATGTTGTTTGCATACAGAAAAATGTTCAAAGAAGCTGGTGATAAGATTTATGACATTATCATATATACTAGTCTTTTTTTTTTTTTTTTTTTTTTTTTTTTTAACCAGGCAGAGTAGACAGTGAGAGAGAGAGGCAGAGAGAAAGGTCTTCCTTTGCCATTGGTTCACCCTCCAATGGCCGCCATGGCTGGCACACCACGCCAATCTGAAGGCAGGAGCCAGGTGCTATCCTGGTCTCCCATGGGGTGCAGGGCCCAAGAACCTGGGCCATCCTCCACCGCACTCCCGGGCCACAGCAGAGAGCTGGCCTGGAAAAGGGGCAACCAGGACAGAATCCGGCGCCCTGACCGGGACTAAAACCCGGTGTGCCTGTGCCGCTAGGCGGAGGATTAGCCTGTTGAGCCGCGGCACCGGCCATATACTAGTCTTTTAATTAATTCAGTACTGAGAAAATACTCATTGAATAATGCTGTTATGAACTAAAAATACATTATCTTAAGGAATTACAGTTTTGATGTGTTTTTAGTTGTTATAAAATCATTATAGGTTTGCAGAAAATTTGCAAATTTAGTACAAAGAATTTTCATATAACTTTCTACCAGATTATCCAAATATTTTATTTTTCTTTGCCTCAGATATAATACCCCTTTATCTGTAGGAATTCCAATATGTTTAAATATGTTTATCCTAACTACAATATAATTACCAAAATAAAAAAATAACATTTATAGAATGGTGATATCATTGACTTCATATAAATTTTACCAAGTGCCCTACTTGTGTTCTTAACACGTTTTTTTCTCCTAGTTCAGGAATACATGAGACACATCTGTTTGTTCATTTGAAGGTATCCCATAGATCTCAAACACTGCTTTTCGTTTTTGTACTCTTTTCTTTCTTTCTTTCTTTTTTTTTTTTGTGGTCTGAGATTTTTCCAAGATTTGTATCCTAGCTCTGGTATTCTTTCTTCCGCCTTACCAAGTCTGTTGTTAAAACATTTCACTGTATTTTTTTAATATTTTGAAATTTTCACCTCTAATACTTCAGTTTAATTTTCTTTAATATGTCTATCTCCTGGTAAAATTTCTCATCCATATCATATACAGATTTTTTTAACTTATATATTTGCTTCCTGTGTTTTTGAGTGTTATTCTCCTGGCTTTGGATAGGCCTCTTTCTGGCTGTTGTGGCCATGTGGGGAGTGAACTAGCGGATGGAAGACTTTTTCTCTGTCTCTCCCTTTTTCTGTCTGTAATTTTACCTCTCAAAGAAATCAATAAAATCTTTGAAAAAAAAAAGATACTATGATGCTGGCTATCCTTTCTTCAGTATATTCCTTATAATCTTCACAAACAGAGTAGAAGGTACTATAGACCATCCTGAGAAATATAATTAGCTAATGCTTTTTGCTTTGGGAATGTCTAATGTATAAGTTGGTTTTCAAAAGGCTCACTTTCTGAGCCTCTGATCTTTAACTTCATTTTGGTACTTGGACAGTTTTTTTTTTTTTTTTTTTTTTTTTTTGATAGGCAGAGTTAGACAGTGAGAAAGAGAGAGAGAAAGAAAGGTCTTCCTTTTTCTGTTGGTTCATCCCCCAAATGGTCACATGGCTGGCATGCTGTGCCAATCTGAAGCCAGGAGCCAGGGGCTTCCTCCTGGTCCCCCATGCGGGTGCAGGGTCCAAGCACTTGGGCCATCCTCCACTGCCTTCCCAGGCCACAGCAGAGAGCTGGACTGGAAGAGGAGCAACCTGGACAGAACTCATGCCCCAACTGGGACTAGAACCCGGGGTGCCATCGCCTCAGGCAGATGATTAGCCAAGTGAGCCACGGCGCTGGCTAGGACAGTTCTATTATCTGTATTTCTAGCTCTGTTCCAAAGCTTTCCAGGGCCATTCCAGTTATATGTCAAAATAATTTCCTAGAGATCTTGTCAGAATGTTAAATTCCATGTCACAATAGTGCCCCACATTAATAAAATATTTCTTATTTTGATATAGATTTTAACTACCTCGATTCAATACTCTTGAATATTCTCCTATATATAATTTTAAAGATACATTGATATATTAACCAGGCCCTGAAAAATATCATTTTATTCACTCTTACTTCGCAGTAGAATGAAAGTAATGGTGACATTTCACTCTAGCTCTGAGTGTGATAACCAGGAGGAAAGCTATGCTTTAAGGCACTCGACTCTTTTTTTTTTTTTAAGGTTTATTTATTTATTTGAAAGTCAGAGTTACACAGAGAAGGAGAGGCAGAGAGAGAGAGAGAGAGAGAGAGATCGATCTTCCATCCGATGGTTCACTCCCCAATTGGCCACAATGGCCAGAGCTGTGCTGATCCAAAGCCAGGAGCCAGGAGCTTCTTCTGGGTGTCCCACATGCTTGCCGAGGCCCAAGGATTTGGGCCATCCTCCACTGCTTTCCCAGGCCAGAGCAGAGAGGTAGATTGGAAGTGGGGCAGCCGGGTCTTGAACCAGCACCCATGTGGGATGCTGGCACCTCAGGCCAGGGTGTTAATCCACTGCACCACAGCTGTGGACCTCGCACTCGACTCTTTTGAGGCTTCTGAATCCTGTTTCAGCTAGAGTGGGCCTCTGTCTTCCAGCAAAGGATAATAGGTCACTTCTAAAGACAAAGAAGCATCAGGTTAATCAGGGGGTTCAAGTTTAAGTGTATCTACCCATATATCCCCGTGCCAATATCAGCGGCCTCAAGCTTCCCTATTAGGGTCCTGACTTTGCCATAGGAGACTTAATTTGACTGAGAATGCAGCCTTCTCTGAGGTCTACAATTCTTCACTGTTGTCTTTGATGTGATCTGTGGGAGGGGCCCTCTACCCTTCCTAGTTGGCTTTATATTGCTGATTACTAGATCTGAACTTGTCATTTATATTTAAAATTTTATAGTGCTTAGAAGTGTACTTCCAATTCCACAATCCATGTAGTCCTTCCTTTACGTCTCTCAAATGTGAAAGACACTCTGGATAGTACAAGTACATTCCCTTCCTCTGTTCAACCTCTTTTCAAAAAAATAAGGTCTTAATGGGATTCCAATTCAATCACATCAAGGTGGCATGTACCAATGCCATCTCACTAGTCAAAGTGATCAATTTCAGATCATAATTGATCATAATGATAGGATTAAGTTTCAGAGGGATCACATAAACAAGACTAGTGTCTGCTAATACTAACTGATAGAATTAAAAAGAAGAGAACAATCCAACATGGGAAGCGGGATACACAGCAGACTCATAGAATTGCAGATGTCCTAAACAGCACTCTGAGCTCAGAATCAGCCCTTAAGGCATTCGGATCTGGCTACAGAGCCCATGAGAGTATTTCAGGTATGGAAAGCCAAGACACTCTGGCAAAAAAAAAAAAAAAATAAATAAATAAATAAAAATAAATAAATAAATAAATAAATAAATAAAATGACCTAAATGAAAGATCTCTGTGAGTGAGATCCCAGGGAAAAAAATGAGCCATCAAAGAAGGAGGTACCTTTCTCTGAAGGGAGGAGAGAACTTCCACTTTGACTATGGCCTTATCTAAATAAGATCGAGTTTGTAAACTCAAGAGGCTTCCATAGCCTTTGCAGCTCATGACAAGAGCCTCGGGAGATTACTGATGTCATAAACAAGAGTGTCAATTGTTAAATCAGCAACAGGAGTCACTGTGCACTTACTCCTCATGTAGGATCTCTGTCCTTAATGTGTTGTACTATGTGAATTAATGGTATAACTAGTACTCAAACAGTACTTTATACTTTGTGCTTCTGTGTGGGTGCAAACTGTTGAAATCTTTACTTAATATATACTAAATTGATCTGTATGTAAAGATAATTTAAAATGAATCTTGATGAAGAATTGGATGGGAGAGGAATGGGAGACAGGATGGTTGCGGTTGTGAGGGTGGTTATGAGGAAAAAGCTGCTATAATTCAAAAGTTGTACTTTGGAAATTTATATTTATTAAATAAAAGTTAAAAAAAATAAAATAAAATACAGTGTTAAACAAAAAAAGAGGTCTTAAAGAAAACATTAGTAAAAAATGCAATGTCCCAATAACACTTCCTCAAGCACTAGTGATTGCTTTCTTGATATAAGATAGCCAACTCAACTTTAGAATCTGCTCCCCAAAATTAGTCCTGGTAACAACTATATAAGTTCAACTTCTAGAAGCATATCCTGAGACAGAGATTCTTGTGCAGCTGATTTAGTGACAGAGTGCTCTTAGGAGAAAGGGAGTGAAAGAAATAGGACAGAACAAGGAAGAAAAATGCTGACCAACTATGTGGCTTCACTGGACAGAATCTTCAGTATGATCTCATGGAGAGCACTGCAGAACTGTCCCACATGGTTGATTATACATGGAGGGAGTGAGGGGTATCTTTTGTGTTCTGGGGTTTTCAGTCATTGCCTTTTGTGTGTCCCTAGAGGCATAGGCATAACTTCCTTGAGAAGAAAGGTCCCACCTTGTTGAGGACAAACTTGTGGACATGAGCCAACTGTTAGCAACCAATATAATCAACTAGTTCAGTAAAGCAAATCTAGAAGAGATATACCTTTAAGCTCCACTAATCAGGAGAATTTGTCCAACACACAGTAAGCAGGAGGAAGGGAACTGGAGACAAAGTGGCTTAGTACTCCTGCCTTGCCATCTCCCGCTGGTTCCCCCCCCCCCCCCCCGTTAGCTTCTTGTTGCTACTTACAAATGCAGAGGTTCCCTGTTAAAGCACACCATAAAGATATGCATCCAGGGCACATTAAATAAAAGTTAAAAAAATAAAATAAAATACAGTGTTAAACAAAAAAAAAGAGGTCTTAAAGAAAACATTAGTAAAATTGCAATGTCCCAATAACACTTCCTTAAGCACTAGTGATTGCTTTCTTGATATAAGATAGCCAACTCAACTTTAGAATCTGCTCCCCAAAATTAGTCCTGGTGTGCTGAGTAGTAATTTGATATACACATACAATGGGTAGTTGAAATTGGGATAAATAGCATGTTTTCAAGCATGGAGAAGTATTTGCAAATACTACACCATTTTATAAAGGGTTTTGTGAAGGAGTGATGCTAGCGGGGCCAATGAGAGATGTCTGCTACCCAAAATAACATCACGATCAATAATAAACTGAACGTGTTAGGTAATTGATCATTCTTATAATTCATTGATGGAACATTAAAGTAAAAAGTCACTCTTTCCTGAGAGAAATGTTGTAATTAATTCCAAAGGTTTTAAAATTATGTAAACTGTTTATCACTCAAATTACACAATCAGAAATTTAACCCTGGCTCAGGCGTTAAGTCATACTTGAGTTCCCTGCATCTCGTGTCAGAATACCTGGTTCAGGTCCTTGCTGCTCCACTTCCCATCCAGCTTCCTGTTAATGTGCACCCTGAGAGTCAGGTGATGATTGTACTTGGTTCTCTGCTACCCATATGGGAAACCTCCATTGAGGTTTAGAGACTTGGCTTTGGCCTGGATCAGCCCTGGATGTTATGTGCATTTGGGGAGTGAACCAACAGATGGAAGTCCTCTTTATGTCTGTCCCTCTGCCTCTCAAATAAAATGTAAAAAAATAACAAATCAATTAACCTTCAAAACTATTGTGGAATTTCAAAAATATTTATATCATTTTATATTTTAATTTTAATTTGTTAACATTCAATATGATTTATACATAGAAGTCTAAGAACATGATATTCCCTTCCTCTTTCCCTCTCACCCTCCTTCCTTCTACTTTTCTTTCCTTTTTTTTTTAGTTTTTGCAATAACATTTTAAAACTACATTACAGTAAAAAGGCTTAAAAGGCTTAGTACTTCACCAAATAAGAAAGTTAACAAATGAAAAACAAAAAGACCCTAGTTTAGTGGGAATATACACAATGACTATCAACAGTAATTGAATGGAAAAATGACCATTTCACCCATATACAGTTTTTTGTCAATTAGTCATTCATTATTTCTTTCAATGGCATAGAACCAAAAATACTTATAAAAATGTAACCTAAGAAATAATATCAAAGAGTTGAAAATGTTTACTCTGAGGGGTCAATTTTTTGTTTACAGTAGGAAAATAATTCACAGGATATGTTAAGTGAACAAATAAAGTTTTAAGCAGTCTTCCAGAATCATCCAACATTATTTTATGCTTTAAAGTTTATTTTATTAATTTGAATGTCACATAGAGAGGGAGATATAGAAAGGGCCCTTCCATTCTCTGGCTCACCCCCCAAATGGCCACAATGGCTGGGACTAGGCCAATCTGAAGCCAAGAGCCAGGAGCTTCCTCTGGATCTCTCAAGTGAGTGCAGGGCCCAAGCCCTTGGGCCATCTTCCGCTGCTCTCCCAGGTGCATTGGCAGCAAGCTGGATTGGAAGTGAGCAGCCAGTACTCGAACTACATGCTGGTGCTACAGGCTGCAGCTCAACCTGCTATGCCACAACTCTCACCTCCAATTTTGTTTCTTAAAAAACAATTTTTCCTAAAACCCTAATGTGTGGCTTCCTTTTGCAAGTGGGCAAGACAAATTGGGTTTGGGGCTGCAGGCTTCAAAATCCAGATATTAGAAGGGAAAAAAATGTGCCAACATAAAATAAATTGAAGCACAGATTTTTGAGACAATCCCTGTTTCAGTTTGAACTTTAGATCAATTCTGTCTCACACTATATGCCTTGGAAAACAATGGTAATCTCTAGGAGACTTCATATTTAGGGTATCCTTATCAGGATATTCATATCATATTATATCATATTCATGTTTAGGGTATCCTTATCAGGACAGTGCGAAATAGTACATTCTCATCTCAAATGCCTACATGTGTCTTGCAAGTTTTGAAGCCAAGGATTATTTCTCCAGCTTGCTCAGCCAGCAGTTACACATCTGTGTTCTCTCTCTCTCTCTCTCTTTTTTTTTTTTTTCTGATGGGTAGAGTTAGACAGTGAAAGAGAGAGAGAGAGACAGAGAGAAAGATCTTCCTTTTCCGTTGGTTCACTTTCCAAATGGCCGCTATGGCTGGTGCGCTGTGCCCATCCGAAGCCAGGAGCCAGGCACTTCCTCCTGGTCCCCCATGCAGGTGCAGGGCCCAAGCACTTGGGCCATCCTCCACTGCCTTCCCAGGCCACAGCAGAGAGCTGGACTGGAAGAGGGGCAACCAGGACTAGAACCCAGGGTGCCGGTGCCGCAGGCGGAGAACTAACCAAGTGAGCCGCAGCACCAGCCTACACATCTGTTCTGAGTGCCCTGACCTCCTTGATCTTGCTCATTGTCTGGCAGAAACTCCTTCTTGACCACAATCACATGACTTTTAATCAGAACTATTTTAACCAGTAAAATCCTAATGATGTGATATGAAAAACTTCAGATCCACCTCGTCTCCTGGCGTATGATTCCACATACACTTAATAAATGTCAGCTGTATTCAGGGCATGATTGAAATATTAGGAAGTGACAGAAAAGATTCCTGGATGTCCTGTCCTTTCAATGTAGTTATGAGTTGGCCCTTTTGATTTACTTTTTATTGGCCAGGGTGTTTAATAACTGAAAACGGGTAGAGATACAATTAATGGATTTTTGATTTATAGAAATGCAAATAATTTCTTTCTAATAGATAACCACAGAATATGATTTATTAACTTATGGATGTTAAATAGTTTTTTATCTCATTCAGCAATCATATTCTAACATTACTTTATTAAGTTTTCTCTAGCTACTTTCTTAAATCTCAGTTAAACCAGTTTTAGCATTACTTAATTAACAAATTAAATAATATCTCTGACATGTTCATTTTGTATTATAAGGAACAGGTTATTACATTTTAGAAAATTAAATATTAGCATTAAATTAAATAATAAGTGTGCCAGGTGGTACACTTATTGAAATGAGCGTGGAGAAGATATGAGTGATAATGAGGAATACTTAATGGTGATGGTATGTACCCCAGGAATGTGTACAATTATTATATGTGAATTAAAAAGAAAAAAATTCCAGGGATTTCCTGACTCAAATGTAAAAAAAAAAACCTATCAAACCTTTATTTTATTTAGAAAAACATGATAGTGTTTGTACATACAATGAAGAAGGAAGGAAGCTAAAATGATCGTTGTTACAGATTTAAAGAAAATATTTCAAATTGGAAAGAGCAGTGCATGTTTCTCATTAAAAAATTATATAGTGGGACTGGTGTGGAGTGAGCCAGCAGATGGAGGACCTCTTTCTCTCTCTTTCCCCTCCCCCCTGCCTCTGCCTCTCTACCTCTCTGTGGCTCTACCTTTCAAATAAATAAATAAATCTTAAAAATTTATATAGTATACACATGAAAAACATTTCATAATTTCTGTTGAACTTTTACAAATCTTGTATTTATTAATACAAATTTTCTTTGGTGCATCTTTCTTCAAATACTGCAAATACTGTTAAGAGATGTAGAAAGAATGATTATATCTGCATATAGGTGGGACAACTAAGCAATGATATAAAGTGTTTCTCCTACCCACACAAAGGAAAATCTGATAAAAAGCTGACGTTCTCTTTGAGTTAGCACAATGATGGTGAAAGCAAAAGTCTTCACAATTATATTGCTCAACTGGAAGTTATTAAAATACCAGGTAATTTTGAAAGCAACAATCAGAATTAACATTGTAACCGTTGAAATGGATTTTGTAAAAATAACTGCCTAGCCCTCTAATGGAAGATAACAGAAATATAAGCCAAAGTCTAATGATGCCTAATCCTCATCAGGGATAACAGACTGAATTTAATGCACAGATTTTACAACAGTTGCCAGCCTATCCATTTTGCAAAGTGTTTAATACCAGAGATTTTTCCAGAGAGTGACTACAGCTGTGTTTCAGATTTACATTTCTGTTTCTGGATAGTTAACTATCAAAACTGCTTTTAATTTAATGACCTGCCAATGCAAGAATATTACATTTATTCTTTTACTAGAGAAGTAGGGTAAATCTATATAGACTCATTTTTTCATTTTAATGTTTCTTCCAGCATAAAAGGATTTTGCAAGCATTTTCCTGACGATGTGCTCTATTAGACTATTTTAAAATCCTTATTTTGCAAAGGTTTCTTTCTCTCTCTTGCAATTTTGCCACTTTTCCTGTTGGACAGCTCTGTAAGTACCAGCCTTACATTTTTAAATGCTCCAAATGTGATATGATCAACCAGGACATTTTGATATAAATGTTTAATAATTTTCTTCTGTATATCTACTCTAGGCTTCAGAGTCTAAGATTTAGCTTTATGACTATTCCCACAGATCATAATATTATGCATTTAGGAAGATTCTGCCCTATTTTGTGAGACCTTTTTCCCTTATCTGCCATTTCAGACATTTAGTGAAGGTAGATGTTGACTGACTGACAATTAAAAATGTGAAAAGGAAATGTCACTGGTGAAAGCATAATGCCTTCTATAGAACCACGGGTGAATAAGAGACATCTGGAAGACAACTTTTATCAGACACATTTCTGGAAGTTTTTCTAGTTACAAGAAAAGCTGTCAGGGGAAAAAACTGAACAAACACATAAAAAGACAAGTTCTTCACATTCAAATTTAAGAATAATCATGAGACAATTTTTGAAAAAAAAAAGGGGGGAGGTATTGATTCATCCTCTCTGCATATTTAACCTTAGTAAGGAAGAAATCAATGATAAATGATTAGATTCTCTAGTACTTTTTTGGCATTCCTGCTACAGATTGTATTCTTTGAAGAAATGCCAACATGTATACATTTACAAGAATTGAATAGTATCTCACTGATTTAGGATGATCTTGTATAACCTGAAAGACTTAGAAATCAAAAATTCCAAGATGAAAACTAAAGGACTTACCACATGGTCAAGTTTGGATTTTATGGAAACATTCCATATGGTGCTCTTTTTCAGTCATTTCCTTAAATCTGTCTCTGTAAATTCTACCCATTGATTCTTGATTCTGCCTTCAGATTGCTCTTTGTATCTCCACCAGACTTGTGGATCTCAGTACTTACTCAGTTCACAGCTCCTTTTACAGGAAGTTACTTTGCCCATATATGTACGAAAACGATTATTTTGATGACAACGTCTTGAAGCTTTAAATGCCTGTAGACTTCATCACTGGTCAATCAATTCATAAGCTAAACTATTGGTAGAGGGTGTTGTGGTCTTGTACCAAAAGATAAGCTGGGTCAGAGGTATTCTTACTCTTGAGTAGTGGATTACATTTTGTAAAGCAGCTGAACTCATTGCTACTATGATTTCTTATAAAAGTATCTACAGAACAGAGGTGGAACTTAAAATACATATCATAAGAAGTGTAAATTATGGAAGATACTCTTTGTAAGCAGAAATTTGAAAATACAGAAACATTCATATAGAATAGAGGTGAATAAAGCTACTGATGTTGAAATAGCAGCAAGAAGATACCTACCTAAATGGAACAAGAATAAGCAGCTGAGAAATAATGATCCAACAGTAACAAGTCATAAGTTGAATGGTGATGAAGTCACATTCCAGTTTTTGGATAACTGAGTTTAAAAGGAAACCAGTGATATATTAGCCTTTCCTGCATCGTTTCTGTAGGATACCTGTCTTCTATATTGATTATTTTTTTAAGATTTATTTATTTGTTTGAAAGGCAGAGTTACAGAGAGGCAGAGGCAGAGGCAGAGAGAGAGAGAGAGAGAGAGAGAGAGAGAGATCTTCCATCCGCTGGTTCATTCTCCAGATATCCACAATGGCTGGGGCTGTGCCAATCCGAAGCCAGGAGCCAGGAGCTTCTTCCCAATCTCCCACATGGGTGCAGGGGCCCAAGGAGCCATCATCTACTGCTCTCCCAGGCCATAGCAGAGAGCTGGATCAGAAGAGGAGCAGCCGGGACTGGAACTGGTGCCCAAATGGTATACTGGCACTGCAGGTGGCAGCTTTACCTGATACGCCACAACACCGCCCCAATATTGATTATTATAATAACCACCATCTGTACTTTAGAAAGGCTGTGTTCTCTTTAATCTCAAAGACTTTACTAAAAGGCCTGAGAGCTCCTTTTGGATGCCAGCTTTTATGTCTCCATGAATTTCTCTCTGTCTTGTATGGTTTCTTGTTATTCTGATCATTAAAGACAGTTTTATATTCATGAATTGGTCCCTCACGGGTTACTGTTTTTGAAAATTCCAATGAGAACATTTTAACAAACTCTCTAAGACATGGTATTTCATACAACATATCCCAGACCTCTTTTGTTCCCTCCAGACCAAATTTTTATTTGCATTTGTGATACAAAAGAGACACCTTCAAAGAAAAGTAAAATTATTTTGAAAATACGGGATAAGGAATGATAATGTAAAAAAAGTTCAGTTTTCAGCTGTAGAACAGCAACGGTGAAGGATCTTCACGTTTCTGGCCAAGATGGAGCAACTCAGCCTCAGTTGCAAAACAATAAAAAGAAATGAGCAAAATGTATGACCCAAGAGTTTGCTGACATGAAATTGAACAGTGATCATGGAGAGGGAATGAATGAAGTGAGATGTACAATTGCTCATTATGTCTTGGATCTTTCAGGTAGCAACACAGGGAGGAGGAATGTGGGAAAATGTAGGGTGTCCTTGAGGTAGACAGTGTTGGGGGTTCAGAGTCCCAGCCAGGTCACAGGCTAATGGACTGTAGAGAGGCAAGCTACATGAAGAAAGAGAGCGTCAGCATTGTGGACTGACTGGTCAGAGACCTCAGCTGAATGCTGCTCAGTGCTGTGTGTGAAGGAACCACTGAAGACCGAGCAGTTTTGTTTGCATTCCCCTGATGACTAGTGATTTGGAGCATTTGTAAATGTGTCTGTTCACCATTTGCATTTCTTTTTTTTTTATCTTTTATTTAATGAAAATAAATTTCCAAAGTACGACTCATGTGTTACAATGGCTTCCCCCCCCATACCGTCCCTCCCACCCACAACCCTCCCCTTTCCCACTCCCTCTCCCCTTCCATTCACATCAAGATTCATTTTCGATTATCTTAATATACAGAAGATCAGCTTAGTATACCTTAAGTAAGTATTTCAACAGTTTGCTCCCACACAGAAACATAAAGTGAAAAATAATAGATGATTTTTTTTAAATGATGATGAAATCAGATCTGACCTATTGTCATGTTTAATCCCAGTGAGAGTCAAGTTGGGAATTAATAATTTCTTTCTTTCTTTTTTTTTTTTTTTTTACAGAAGATCAGTTTAGTGTACATTAAGTAAAGATTTCAGTCGTTTGCACCCCCATAGAAACACAAAGTGAAATATACTGTTTGAGTACTCGTTATAGCATTAAGCCTCAGTGTACAGCACGTTAAGGACAGAGATCCTACATGAGGAGTAAGTGCACAGTGACTCCTGTTGTTGACTTTACCAATTGACACTCCTGTTTATGGCATCAGTAATCTCCCTATGCACCAGTTATGAGTTTCCAAGGCTATGGAAGCCCCTTGAGTTCTCCGACTCTTATCTTGTTTAGACACGGTCATAGTCAAAGTGGAGGTTCTCTCCTCCCTTCAGAGAAAGGCACCTCCCTCTTTGAAGACCTGTTCTTTCCACTGGGATCTCACTCACAGAGATCTTTTTGCCAGAGTGTCTTGGCTTTCCATGCCTGAAATACTCTCATGGGCTTTTCAGCCAGATCCGAGTGCCTTTAGGGCTGATTCTGAGGCCAGAGTGCTATTTAGGACATCCGCCATTCTATGAGTCTGCTGAGTATCTCACTTCCCATGTTGGATCACTCTCCCCTTTATTTATTCTATCGGTTGGTGTTAGCAGATACTAGACTTGTTTATGTGCTCCCTTTGACTCTTAGTCCTTTCATTATGATCAATTGTGAACTGAAATTGATCACTTGGAGTAGTGAGATGGCATTGGCACATGCCACCTTGATGGGATTGAGTTGGAATCCCCTGGTATGTTTCCAACTCTACCAATTGGGGCAAGTCAGCCCGAGCATGCCCCAAATTATACATCTCTTCCCTCTCTTATTCCCACTCTTATGTTTAACAGGGATCACATTTCAGTTAATTTTAAACACTTAAGAATAACTGTGTGATAATTACAGAATTAAACCAGTCATATTAAGTAGAACAGACAAAAAAAAATACTATGAGGGATAATGTATTAAGTTGTCCATTAGCAGTCAGGGCTATGCTGATCAAGTCACCATTTCTCATAGTGTCCATTTCACTTCAGGAGGTTTCCTTTTTGGTGTTGAGTCAGTTGTCACCGATCAGGGAGAACATATGGTATTTGTCCCTTTGGGACTGGCTTACTTCACTCAGCATGATGTGTTCCAGATTCCTCCATTTTGTTGCAAATGACTGGATTTCGTTGTTTCTTACTGCGGTATAGTACTCTAAAGAATACATATCCCATAATTTCTTTATCCAGTCTACCGTTGATGGGCATTTAGGTTGGTTCCAGGTCTTGGCTATTGTGAATTGTGCTGCAATAAACATTAGGGTGCAGACCGCTTTTTTGTTTATCAATTTAAACTCCTTTGGGTAAATTCCAAGGAGTGGGATGGCTGGGTCGAATGGTAGGGTTATATTCAGGTTTCTGAGGAATCTCCAGACTGATTTCCATAGTGGCTTGACCAGTTTGCATTCCCACCAACAGTGGGTTAGTGTCCCTTTTTCCCCACATCCTCGCCAGCATCTGTTGTTGGTAGATTTCTGCATGTGAGCCATTCTAACTGGGGTGAGGTGAAACCTCATTGTGGTTTTGATTTGCATTTCCCTGATTGCTAGAGACCTTGAACATTTTTTCATGTGCCTGTTGGCCATTTGGATTTCCTCTTTTGAAAAATGTCTATTGAAGTCCTTGGCCCATCTCTTAAGTGGGTTGTTGGTTTTGTTTTTGTGGAGTTTCTTGATCACCATTTGCATTTCTTCCATTGAAATAAATCTCAAGTCATTCTTTGCCCATTTCTTATCTGGATTGTTTGTTTCGTTGTTGAGTTACTTGAGCTTCTAATGTATTCTGGATATTAATCATTTATTATATGTATAGTTTGCAAATATTTTCTCCCATTTTATCAGTTGTCCCTTTACTTTGTTAATTGTTTCCTTTACTGTACAGAATTTCTTAGTATATTATAATCCTATTTGTCTAACTTTACTTTTATTACGCGTGCTTTTGGGGGGATGGGGATCAGCCAAAATTCTTTGCCTATGCCAATGTTTTACAGAATTTCTTTTATGGATTCCTATAGTGGTTTGATAGTTTCCTATCTAAGTTTAGATGCCTGATCTATTTTGAGTTGTGTTTTACGTAGGATATAACATAGGGGTGTTGTTTCTAAGTGAAATAAGAGATACATAAAAACAAATATAACAAGTTTTCTCTTATTTGTAGAACTTAATATGGAGAGTATAAAAATTGTATGGATATCATTTGGTATGTAGTTATAAGTATTGATACACTAAATTTATGTACAAGATAATATATCCTTCTCTCCCCTATGCTGAGATCATTGTGACAAATTCCTCATTTTGTGCTAATAATATCCTTGTTTTCATGGAAAAATAGTATATATGTGTATGTATATAACATCTAAAAATGCAATGAATATTATAAAATATTAAACATTGTTAAATTTTGAAACTAAAAAATGAATTTATATTAAAAAACCCCAAAAGTAAGGATAGCATTGAAAAAAAAAGGCAAAAGACTGCCCACAAAGGAGAGTAGGGAACAATTCTCATCATCTAACAGTACCTATATTCCCACCAGCCAGAATAACCAATCTCAATAATTCATGAAATTGTTTACAGTACTTCAAAGATTATGTTCTCAATTGTAGAGTGAAACTAGATCTACTCTAAATCTCTCCAAATCTACAAAAGCTTTAAAGGTCTGGAATAATAAAGTTGATTCACTGTAATTTAACCATAACTCAGAACAAAGTTAATAATAGAATATAAAATACCCAGTACACAAAAAGGTGACATGTTTATTATCTAAAGAATTGATAAAATATGGCACAGAAAGAGGAAATTCAATTACTAGAAACATCATTTACAGAGATAATACAGATGATAGAATTAGTAAACAAAGATATGAAGAGTTGAAATTTTACTTCATAGATTCAAAAAGGTAAAAGATTAAGCTTTGTAGAGACATAGAAATATAAACAATTCATTTTTTAAAGAGTTATTTATTTATTTGAAAGTCAGAGTTACACAGAGAGAGGAGAGGCAGAGAGAGAGAGAGAGAGGTCTTCCATCCGATGGTTCACTCCCCAGATGGTTGCAACGGCCGGAGCTGTGCTGATCCAAAGCCAGGAGCCTCTTCCCAGTCTCCCACGTGGGTGCAGAGACCCAAGGACTTGGGCCATCTTCTGCTAACCTGGGCCATAGCAGAGAGCTGGACAAGAAGTGGAGCAGCCGGGTCTTGAACCAGCATCCATATAGGATGCCGGCACTTCAGGCCAGGGCATTAACCCACTGTGCCACAGCACCGGCCCCAACAATTCATTTTTAAAAAAGAAAACCACAATTTTTAAATGAAAAATGCATGGAAAGTTATTTATAGTGTATTAGATACTACAAATGAAATATTACTTAAAAAGAATAGGGTTTATCCTAAATGAAACACAGGAATAAGACAAAAATATGAACCTTCTACTGAATAAAAATATAATATGCATTATTTTAACAACAAATGTTAGATAACATAAGAAATAGCTTTTCTTCTTTTTTAAGATTTATCTATTTACTTGAAAGTCTGAGAGGGAGAGACAGAGAGATCCTCCATTGTCTGGCTCACTGTTTAAATGGCTGCAAAGTCCAGGCCAAAGCCAAGAGCATTCTTTGGAATTCCCACGTGGGTGGCAGGGTCTCAAACAGTTTGGCCATCTTCTGCTGCTTTTCCCTGGCCATTAACAGAGAGTTGTATTGGAAATGGAGTAGCCAGGTCTTGAACCTGTGTCCACATGAGACCTCAGCATTGCAGAAGGCAACTTAACCCACTGCAAAACAATATACATTATTTTCAAGTGTAATTGAACGTTTACAAAAAATGGGCCATATTCTTGGATGTAAAATAAGTCATAATCAATTTAAGAGTATCTGCAACATATAAAGCCTGGTTTATGACCATAAAAATCAATAAAGGATCATGTCATCTGCTAGCAGGGATGATTTAGCTTCTTGCTTTCCAATTTGCATCTCTTTGATTTTCTTTTCTTTCCTAATGACTCTGGGTACATCTTCCAGAACCATAATGAATAATAGTTGTGAGAGTAGCCATCCTTGTCTGGTTGCAGGTCTTATTGAAAATGCTTCCAGCTTTGTCCCATTCAATATGATGCTGGCTATGGGTTTGTCATATATTGCATTAATTGTGTTGAGGTATGTTCCTTCTATATCCAATTTTTAAGAATTTTATCATGAAAGGATATTATATTTTATTTAATGCTTTCTTTGTTATCTGTGGAGATAATAATGCGGTTTTTATTCTTCACTGTGTTGATGTGAAGTATCATGTGTATTGACTGGCATATGTTGAATCATCCCTGCAGCCTTGCGATAAGTGGCACTTGGTCTCAGAGGGTGATCTTCTGGAAGTATTTTTGGATTTGATTTGCTAGTATTTTGTTGAGAATTTTTACATCTATGTTCATCAGGGATACTGGTCTATAATTCTCTTTTGTTCTTGCATTTTGTGTGGTTATGAAATTAGGGAAATCTGGCCTCATAGAATGAGTTTGGAAGGGTTCCCTCGCTTTCAATTGTTTTCAATAAGAAAAATTGGTATTATTTCTTCCTAAAAGTTTAGTAAAATTTAGCAGTGAAGTCATCCAGTCCTGAGCCTTTCTTTGTTGGGTGGTTCTTGATTACTGATTCTGTCTTAATTTTGGTTGTGCATCTGTTTAGGCTTACCATGTCTCTGTGATTCAATTTTGGCAAATTATATATGTCTAGAAATCTACCCATTCCTTCTAGATCTTCCAATTTGTTGCACATAGCTATTTGTAGTAATTCCTAATGACTATTCGTTTTTCTGTGTTATCAATGATAACATTTCTTTTTTCACCTCTGATTTTATTAATTTGGGTTGTATTGTTCTGTTCTGTTAGTTGGACCAATGTTTTTCAATTTTTTTTTTATTTTTTCAAAAAACAAGTCCTTCATTTTGTGGATCTTTTGTATAGTTTTTTAAATTTCTAATTTGTTCTTTAATTTTTATTATTTCTTCCTATTAATTTTGGATTTGGTTTTCCTCTTGTTTTTCTTGGTCCTTGAGATGCATTGTTAGACCATTCATTTGATACCTTTCCAATTTTTTGATGAAGTCATTTATTGCTATAAATTTTCCTCTTAATATTCCTTTTTCTGTTTCCCATAAATTTTTGATATGTTGTATTTTCATTTTAATTTTCTTTTAGGAATTTTTAAATTTCTCTTTTGATTTCTTCTATGCTGCACTGTTTATTCATAAGCATATTGTTCAGTCTCCATATGTTTGTATATTTTCTAGTTTCTTTTTTTTGTTAATTTGCCATCCTTATTCCTTTGTTGTCAGAAAAGATACATGATATTTAAGTTTTTAAAAGTGTGTTGAGATATTTTTATGGACTAGTACATAGTGCACCTTAGAGAATATTCCATGAACTGCAGTTGTAGGATGAAATTTTCTATAGATATTTACTAGGTCCATTTGATCTATAGTGCAGATTAGCTTTGTTGATTCTTTGTTGATTTTCTTTTTCTCTGGTTGATCTGTTCATTGGTGAAACTGGGATGTTGAAGTACCCTATTATTATTGTATTGAAGCTTATGTCTTTGTTTATACCCCTTAACATTTGTTTTATAACCTGAATGCCCTAGCACTGGGTACATATACATTTTCTATAATCGCATGTTTTTGGTGAATTGATCCCTTAATTATTACATGATGATCTTATTGTCTTTTAGGCTTTTTTTTTTTTGGCTTAAAGTTTACTTTGATATAAATATTGCTACTCCTGCCTGCTTTAGATTTTCATTTACATGCAATATCTTTTTCTATCCTTTCACATTCCATCTTTATGTAGTTTTATTGATGAAGTGTGTATCTTGTAGGCAGCATATAGACAGGCCTTGTTTTTTAAGCTATTCAGCTAGTCTGTAGTTTTAATTGGAAAATTCAGTGTATTTACATTCAATGTTATTACTAATAAGAAATGATTTGGTCTTCCCATTTTTCCTTAGATACTCCTATTGTTAGAAAGTAACATATGCTGGTGAGGGTGTGGAGAAAGGAGAACTGTTTTTTTTTTTTAATTTATTTTATTTTTATTTGAAAGAGAGTTACAAAGAAAGGTAGACAGGGAGAGAGAGGTCTTTCATCAGCTGATTCACTCCCCAAATGGCTGCAATGGCTGGAGCTGAGCTGATCCAAAGCCAGGAGCCAGGAGCCAGCAATTTCCTCCAAATCTCCCACCTGGGTGCAGGAGCCCAAGGACTTGGGCCATCTTCCACTGCTTCCACAGGCCATAGTGGAGAGCTGGATCGGAAGTGGAGCAGCTGAGACTCGAGTTAGTGCCTGTGTGGAAAGCTGGCACTGTAAACTGGGGACTTAACCTGCTGTGCCATGCAGCATCAACCCCAAGGAGAAGTCTTATACACCATTTCATGGACTGTGAATTAGTACAGCTACAGGACAACAGTATGAAGATATCTTTAAAAAAATGAGAAGTAGAACTGCCATATGACTCAGAAATCCCATTACTGGAATTTTCCAAAGATAATGAAATCATTATAATGAGGAGATAGTTGTTCCAACTTTTTTTTTTAAAGATTTATTTACTTATTTGAAAAGCAGAGTTACATAGAAAGAGAGAGGATAAGACAAAGATATCTTGCATTCTTTGGTTCACTCCCCAGATGGCCACAATGAGTAGCAGGGGCCCAAGCATTTGGGCCATCTTGACTGCTTTTCCCAAGACATTCAAGGAGCTGGATTGAAAGTAGAGCAGCCAGGACATAAACTGGTGCCATATGTGATGCATTGAAGGCTAGGGTTTTACCCACTATACCACAACCCTGTCCCCCAACATTTCTTTAAGGATTTATTTACTTATTTGAAAGGCAGAGTTACAGAGAAGCAGAGGCAGAGAGAGGTATTCGATCTACTTGTTCACTCCCCAAATGGCCACAATGGCTGGAACTGAGCTGATCCGAAGCCAGGAGCCAGGAGCCCCCTTGGTCTCCCACATGCAGGGACGCAAGGACCCAGGCCATTCTCTGCTGCTCTTCCTGGCACATAAGCAGGGATTTGGATCGGAAGCAAAGCATCTGGACTCAAACCAGCATCCCATGTGGATGCTGGCACTGCGGGTGGTGCCTCCACCTGCCATGCCACAGCACTGGTCCCAAATATTTATTTATTTATTTATTTGAAAGGCAGAGTTACAGAGAGAGAAGAAGAGACAGATAAAGAGATCATATCAATTGATTTTCTACCTGCTGATTCACTCCCCAAATCACCACAATGGCCAAGCCTGGGTCTGGCTGAAGCCAGGAGCTTCATCTGGATCTTCCATTTGGGTGCAAGGCCCAAGTACTTGAGTCTTGTTCTGCTACCTTCCCATACAGATTAGCAGGGAGCTGGATCTGAAGTGGAACAGCCAGGACTTGAACAGGCACCCACATGGGATGCCAGTGTCATAGCTGGTGGCTTAACCTGTTACATCACAGCAATGCTGACCCCTGTTGCACCATTTTAATGCAGCACTAGTCATAATGGTCAAGATATGGAATCAACTAGGGTGTCCATCAGATGAATGGATAAAGAAAATATGATAACTGATATACACACAATGGAAAAGTATTTAACTATGAGAAGAATATCCTTTAATTTTGCAGCAAAATGGGTGGAACTAGAGAACACTATATTAGGTGAAATAATGCAGACACACAGAAACCAATACTGATGCTTTCCTACATATGTGGAAGTTTAAAACAAACTCACTCTGAACACTGAATGGTGCTAACTAGAGGCTGGAAGGAATGGGGAAGGATAGAAGGACCTTGGCTAATGGATAAAGGAGTACATTCTTAGTATTACACAATAGGTTGGAGAGACTGTAGTTAATAACCTAGTACCTATTTTATGAAAAAAAGGTTCTATCTTCCAATTATAAAATAAAATGAAATAACAGAAAATGTTGATCACCTCGATTTGTTCTAGACACAATATGTACATGTATTGCATTGTCACAAGATACAAGTATTTATAATTATTGTTAATAAAGATTAAATATTTTCCATCATTGGATCTAACTACCCTACTCCTAAGTCAGTACTAAGAGAAATGAAACACATTCCCAAACATAGATTGTACATGAACACCTATGAAATTTGTATTTTTAATATCTTAAACATGGAATACACAAAAATACTCATCAATAGGTCAATGAACAAACTGTGTCCATATATACTGAGTAATTGGACTCAGTAATAAGAAGTAAAATGGTTTACGGATAAATCTGAGGTTAAGAATCAATATTAAAATAATTTTGCTTAGTGAGTTAAAAGCAGAAGAAATAGCATTCGTATTTTGTTTCCATTTATGGAAAATTCTTTAAAATGAAGATACAGGGTTGCCTGAGGAGGGGTCCTGGTAAGTACAATAGATAGAATATATAAAATGATACAAGGAAGCTTTGGAAATGATGGATTTGTCCAGTATCTTGATGATGGGGTTAGTTCTAGGGAAGCTAATTTCTCAAACTGTAGACTTTAAATATGTGCAGTTATTGTATGCCAATGCTACATTCAGAAAGCTGTAAAGAATCAATTATTCTTACAAACAGAATATTAAAGATGATACTGAAGTTTAGGCAAGTATTGTCACTTTAGGTACTTACCAGAATATCTCTCCATTGTAAGGTCCCTCTGTAACAATTTTCCCTAAGCCATATGCATTCCTACAATTAGATTTATTTTTAAATTTTTTTTCTTTTTACTTGTATTTTCAAAAATTATATTTATTAAATAAAACTTTTGGATCACAGTAGTTAATAGATTTAAATAACACCTACAACATTTTCACTTGTAGGCACAAAAAAAGTAGTTGATGAATGACTAGACAGAAAAAAGTTTTGTGTATCTTATGGTACATGTATATGTGGGCAAAAAGTTAAAAGTTCATGGAAAAATTGAATTAAAAGATAAGTTTATTCTGGCACAAAAAATCTTTTAAATCTGCATTTTTTATAATATCCATTTTGCATGAACTCTTTTGGGAATTCCTTTGTATTGGTTTTTATATAAAAAGATTGCTAAAATGAAAGCTGTAGTTTTCCCCATACTTGGTAACTACCTAGAGTATCCGTGTGTGTGTCTGTGTGTGTGTGTGTGAATTCATAATATATATATATATTTCCCCCTTCTGGTAGTCCCTCAACAGGATTTTGGATTTTTATTCTGCAATGCACTTTCTTATTTGTTTAGTCCTGGGTGTATCTCTGTGACTTATGTTTAACATGAAGAGTTTTGTTTGAACAATTCGAGGTTATTGGGCAATCTTGTGTTGCTGGTATAGGTTTGTGTCTCAGCTGCTAGAAAGAAGCAAATACTCACTTGGGTTTCTCATGATAAATAATTTATGTTTTGTCTTCATGTAAACTCTAGAGAACCAAAGGAATTTTAAAGACTGTTTTTCTTGCTTTCCAACTTATTTCCCTTGTGGCTCTGGCATAAGGAACATGTCTTTTGGAAATTTCAGTCTGCTGAGAAAAGGTATGAGTCAGTTTTTAGAGAAAAGTGAAATATACTCAAGTGGCAACAGAGTAGCATGAAATAGCTGTAGTTTCAATTTCAGAGATACTACTTTCTCAAAATGCTGTGATTCTTTTTTCAAAATATTTAGTAAGCAATTATTTACATAGGACATTGTGCTGTTTGCCATGGATATGCAAAGGCATGGAACTCTTTTTCATTGCTCTGGAAGACACACAGTCCAGTGCAGTTGGCTAAGTGAGAAAATGAGTTGGCATGGTAGAGTCAGACCAGCTTAAATTTTCAGGTGAGAAATCTGGGTTTGAAGACCCGAATATTTCTGTCATTAGAAAAACCCAAGGCTTCCTGTTCCAGAATAGATGCCGTGGAAACATCCAGAAAATGATTTGAGCAGTCAGCAGAAAGGAATAGAATTCAGATGGTCAAGCTTAGAAATTAAGATAGTGTCATTACCAAAACCCAGACCCCCCAAACAGCTAGGAATTACACGTTTTATAAGGCTTGCTTCTAGGGAAGTTATATACATTTATCAAGTTTCAAGGAAATTCCAGGAATGGTTACACACACTCAAAAGTGCACAGGCATGCGTGCCTACTTATCATGTACGTCACATGTATTCCATGTTTCGATGTGAGTGAAGACTTAATCTTACAGTGAGGGAATTTTTAACTTCCTGCATCAGGAAGGTGAAGTGGAGGACAAAACTGATTCTTGGACATGTAATCCTTAAACAGGTTGCAGTAGGGACAGGGCCGTCGGTTTCTTAAAAGGGAAGTTCACCAGGGGAATGTGTCTTCATCCCCTTAGTTGTGATTTATATCCACCTGCAAGGGCATCTGCTTGATTTTAACTAGAATTAAACCAGGTGTGGTTGTTTTCTTTGACAGGGGAGATATTATTGCTTTTTAGGGTAAATCTGCATTTGAAGGAAAATGATACTCAGCACTTAGACTGACCCATTGTTAAGACTGGCATCCTTTCCTAGAGCGGTTTGCTGTCAGGATTCCTTTAGGGCACCATCAGATGGGGAGTAAAGTACAATTAATGAGTAAGTTCCAGTCTTTGACTACACCTTGGAAATTTGTAGTATACACTGAGTAGATTTGTTGTAAAAGGTATGTTAAATATTAAACCTTTGGAGCATTTCTGTTGGTCAGAGAAGAGACTAAGGCAATTTCAAATTGTTGGTTGCTTGTGTGGTTTGAGGGTGAGAAGAGCTGAGGGGAATCCCACAGGAAGTCCCAAAAGAGTCACGGATCACCGCTTACCTTACCAGCAGAAGGAGGTGAACTGTGGGAACTCCACAGAAATAAATCTAGAGTCAAAAACTGCCACTATCCACAAACTGAAAGGAAAAGAAAATGGAGTCGCTCATGCTAAGCCAGCAGCTGATGACATCACTCATATCAAGCTCAGGGCTTGCCAGAAAGATGCTCCTCATCAGGCTGAACAGACATCCCTGGGCAGTCCGATAACGTGTGTTCTATGGACGATAACCTTGAGTTATCTTCCTACTTGCACAATGATTGGACGCAACCTGAGAATGAGCCGGAAATACCCAGTCTCAAACAACGGATTGGTGGCACCCTGGGGAACTCCGAGAGGGAGTACGACTGATTGGACTGTTCAAACACGAACAAGCAGGATCACTGCCAGGAAAAGTAGGATAAAAAGGGAGCCTTTGGCACTGCTCTCCATCCTCTCGAGGATCATGGCCCAGTGTGTGTGAACCTCTGGATCTCCACACATCTGGAGCTGAAGAGGCAGCCCGTTACTCTGCACGGAGCAGGTAGCGGCACAAGCCGACAACGGACAAAGGGTCCAGTGTGTGTGAACCTCTGGATTTCCACACATCTGGACCTGAAGAGCCAGCTTGCTAGCCCCTTTGGTAAATGATACAAGGTGACTATGGGATCAAAACTCCAGCCAAGGTGACGCCTCACCGCCTTGCCTGGACCCCTTATCAGCCTGCTCCAGGCCTGACCGCAGAGCCAGACCAGGCCTCTCAGCAGGGGACCTCTCCAACTTCCCCCCTTGCTGTCCTCCTGGGAACTCTGAGCCCACTGCCCGGAGTGACAGCCTTCCTTCCTGCCTGTAAGTGACTGATCCGAGATCCGTCTCTGCTGAGACATTGAGCTCTGGACTTTGAACACTGACACTTTGCGTGGCTGTGATGCGAGCCTTGAAAACGTGTAGCTTTTATAAATGACATTAGCCATGCTGAATGTAATATAATATGCTTTGACCCTATGACTAGAAATAATGTTAGATACCTTGCTGTACATATTCTATTACAATTGGATAGCCCTCAAAGTTACTTTAACACTGTATACTGTGATCTGTGGATTAATGAATAAGTTCAAGTAGTATCATTGCTATTGATATTTCTTTAGTCATTAAGGAAATAGTGTTAATCTGATAGTTGTGTTATTATAGTAAGTTAAGTAGTAGCTAAGCCATAAATTGGACTGTTAAGTATATTGATAAGTATATTGATAAGTATGGATTGATAAGTATATTGACACTGATAAGTGTAGTGACCTCAATGAGCATGCTGATGAGTAGTGTGATAAAAACCCCTGGTGGGTAAGCAATAAAACCTCTCATTGTGAAGGCAGTCTTGTGTCCTTGTGTTCCTTTCTTCCCTGTGCTCTGACACATTGCTCTTAAGCCCTGTCGAGCTGCATGACACCAGGCACTCTCGACAAGAGCAGAAGAGAGGAAGACTAGACATAGCGACTTTGTATTGTATAAAGGAATGGCATTAATAAATCCTAATGTAATGGCTGGATGTTTGAGTCCTTACATATTTTTCAGCTCATACATATTACTGAAACAGTGAGATTCTAACACAGAAGTTTGAAACTGTACTTTACTTTTCTCACCCAACTCACAAGCAAAATATCCACAGGCAGAGCAAAGATCTGTAACATCTAATCTGTGCATCTCTGTTTCTCTCAGAAAATGTGAAGTTCTATGGGCCAGTAAATCTGTCTGTTTTGTTCATGTTCTAACACCAGTTCTTGTTAAAGTACCTCACATAGTGTAGGAACTCAGTAATTTGTTACATTAATAATCCGTGACTCGTCAAAATGAAGAATAAGTAGGGTGATATATTGTGAAAAGCATTTTGCATATTGCACAGTGTCACACCAACATTATTAAAAATGATAACTAGGGACCAGTGTTTGATGCTGTGTTTGATGCCACTTGCAATACTCACGTCCCATTATCAGTGGCCTGGATTGGAGCCCTAGCTGTACTTTTAAAGCCATCTTCCTTCTCTCGTGCAGCCTGGGAGGTAGCAGGTAATGACACAAGAAACCTGGGTCTGATATGGGAGATCTGGATTGAGTTCTGGACTCCTGGCTTGAGGCTGGTTTAGCATTGGCTGTTGCAAGCATTTTTGGAGTCAACTAGTGAACCAGTGGATGGAAGATCTCTCTTGTCTTAGTTTCTCTGCATTTCTAAATATTCCCCCAAGGAAAAAGTATTCTGACCATGAGAACCAAGTGTGTGCAGAGGCATGGTGAGGAAATATGGCTCATTTACAATATCTACAAACACATATTCCCAGAAACTCAAATTCCATATCTAATCCTTAGTTTCTTAATGCCTCCAATTTGTATTCATTGCTGAAACAGGGGGATAAGCCATTTATTTACTTTCATATTAACCTTATTTTATTCTAAATCATTTTAAAAGAATTGTAGATAATTATAACATTTTCCCATGCCTCCACAACCCTACTTCACCAAACTGAGTGGTTTGTATGTTTTATAATTTAAATTACTTAATTTAATTTTATTTTAAAAGAATTTATTAATACTTTAGATTCTCAGAGTCACAGCTAATGCATGATAATTACTGCAACACAATTCTCATCAATTCTCATGTTAATATGGTATTAGTATAAACAGAGCAGATTCAGTGTAGTCCCTAGATACAATTTTAAGAATATAATGATATTCTCTTCCTCCCTTTCTCCTTCATTCTCTCTTCCTTCCATCCTTCTATCCTTTTATCCTTTTCTCCTCTCCTCCCCTCCCCCTCTTCCTTCCTCTTCTCCCTCCCCTCCCCTCCATTTCCCTCCCCTCTCCTCTCCTCTCTTTTCTGCAAGAACTTCTTAGTTTGATATACTCATGTTAGTTTTATTTTATGGTTATGCTTTAGGGGTATTATAGAAGAAATTATCACTTACACCAATGTCTTAGAGTGTTTTCTTACATTTTCTTCTAGTAACTATGTAGTCTCAGGTCTTAAACTTAGGATTTCCACCTATCTTGAGTTGACTTTTTCATATGTGGGAGATAGGGATCTAATTCCTTTACATATATACATCTGGCTTTGCCAGCACCATTTATTGAAGAGATTATTCTTTCTCCATGGTATAGTCTGGGCACTTTTGTCAAAAATCATTTGGCTATATGTACATGGATTAATATCCGGGCTCTCTGTTCTTTTCCATTGATCTAAGTGTTTGTTTTTATGTTAGTGCAATGCTGTCGTAATTACTATAGCTTTGCAGTGTTCTTTGAAGTCAGCTACTGCAATGCCTCCAGGTTGATTTTTTCCCCCCTCAGGATTCCTTTGGATTTTCTGGGTCTTTTGTGATTCCATATGTATTTTACGATTTCTATAATTCTATAAAGAATGTAATAGGCATTATGATAGAGATTGCATTGCATCTGTAGATTGCTTTAAGTAGTATAGACATTACTCATAATGGAACTTGGTGATGTTGTGGGCGTGTGGGGAGAGAACCAGCAGATATAAGGTCTGTTTGCCTCTCTGCCTCTCAAATAAATAGAAATTTTAAAAGGAGATACATTTTAAAAAACAAATAGAGTAATTTTCCTTTAGCTCAAAATATTCATTTATGCTTTGCCTGGTTACTCCTTAGTGACCTTCTGTCACTTGCTCCAACTTGAACCAGTGGTTCTCTGGGCTCACTCACTTATTCTAGAGTAAGTCTCTTCATTATTTTCCTGCTATAAAGCCCTGGTTTCTAGAATTGCGTGACTTTCTGGGGGAGGAAATGGAATTCCAGGAGAGTAATTTTTACAAATTCAAGTCTTTATAAAAGCTACAAGAGATGCAAGAGATTTCAGTAACAACCTTGTCCAATGATTTAGTTTCACTAGTGAGAAAAATGAGGCTTATGAAGACAAAAATGGCTTCCAAAGATCTCCAAATGGGTGGTGGCAAAGTAAGAATGTAGCTTTTCTTATCTCTGTGACTAGAACTGTATCAGTACTTTTCAAGCACGTATAATCCCGTATGCATGTGGGAAAAGAAACAGGTGGTCTCTATCCAACTCAAGGCATGGAGATCGTGTCACTTCTTTGGAGCTTATTTTTTTGTGTGTGTGTTGTATGCCACACTCAGTTCCTCAGTAATATTCTAATAGTTACCACTTTTAAAATAAGTTAATCAATGCCCCCCACCACTTCCACAATGAGAGTTTCCAACTACAGAGTGATAGGCTCTTATTTTGATTGTGTTTGTCACACACATCAGGAAACCATCTGTTACTGTTTCTGAACTCAAATGTGGCTACAGATTTATGAATTGAAACATTCTTTTTCTTTGATATGATGCTATGTAAGGATATGCGTTGTGACTTTCAGAGTCAACAACGGTTGGCACTCATGAGCCGGCCTTTCTAGTATGACTTCCTGAGAAGCATCCTTTGAGTCATGATTAACATAGCTAGAACTGTTACAAACAGCTGTGCAACTGTTACAGCCACCAATTAAAGTGTGGCTCCAGATGTTCCGTGCTCAGAACTGCAGCCCTACAAGGTGGCTGCTGCATGGAATTGATTATGTTTAAGCTGTCGATTTAGCCTATCTTATGGGTGTTTATACCAGGCAACTGTTAGCTATCACACACTTCCAATGCTGATGTCCAAGTTAATTGCAGTCATACCTCACATAGCCCAGAAAAAAGGAAGAGAAAAAAAGGCATCTTAAATGGATCCACCCTTCAGTAAGACTCAGAAGGGTTTCTAACAAGGAGAGTGAAGCAGTGGGAAGCAGCCTTTTAACTCCCTTGGTATGTCTCCTCCTTCCTGGTCAATTAACGTCAAGATTTCAGAAAATAAGCAAACTGCTCATCAGATGTTTGTCAGCATGCTGCTTTTATTGGAAAGAATAGCTCACCCATAGAACTTGAGTGATTTTCTACTATTTTCCCATGTATATCCTTCTCTAAAATCAGGTGAAAGCAGAACTGCTTACAAATTTTATAGCCTAAAACCAGGACAAAACATACCTATAAAATATCTTGCCCAATATTTATGTAAACATCAGTGCACACACATTCTGACACTGATGGGTACCAGAGTCCAGCCTCAAATGTAGAAGATTTATACGGAGGATCAGGGAAAGAGATGTGTGCTTGTTGACGTTGGTGGAACACTGAGCTCTCTGGATAGTATGTGTAAAGTATGATTCCTATTGTGCAGAAGAGTCATATATCTATGACATTTCTTAAAAATATTTTTAGGACCTACATTGCACTGTGAGAAATGATATTTGTTGTGTACAAGATAATTTTATTTGTTTATTGCTCAACTCATTGTTACCTGTTGAATAAGCTGAATGTATCCTCATTTTACAATTCAGAGGTGGCAGAATGTGTTTTGCTCAAGCCTACCCTGGATTGTTTTGTTCAAGCCACATATTTCCCTGCTCTCCTAACACCAAACCTGGCATGAGTACAGATGCTTCTTGATGGAGTAACTCCTAGTAAACACATTACAAAGAGAAAATACCATAAATTAAAATGCATTTAATAGACTTATCAATGATCTCAGCTTAGCAATACAGTATACAGAGGATCAGTTGTTTCCCTTCCTGTCCTTGTGGCTGGGGGTGAGACTCACTATGACTGCCAATAATTATGGAGTGTCAACTTGCATATGACCAGCTGGGGAAGAGATCCAAATTCAAAATTTAAAATGAAATTTCTGTTGCCTACATATCACTTTTTCACTGTCATAAGGTTGGAAAAATCATAAGTCAGACCATTATAAGTTAGGTACTATGCATACTAGCCAAATAGCTTAGGTTTGCTTTATAGTCAACCAGTGCAGGAGTGGGAGTTAGTGAGTGGGAAAGTAGCTAAAATGAGATAGACATTATTTTGTGTTGGTTTGCAAAGGAGCAATATGTTGTGATAGAAATAAGAAAAACAAAGCTAAGCATCGAGATTTGTTAATAAGAGACTTCAATGAATTAATTTGTATTTTTATGCTTTTCCTTATATTTTCCTTGACAAATATGTTATATAGTTTTTTTGTTTTTTGTTTTTTTTTTTTTTTGTTGTTTTTTTTTTTTTTTTGACAGGCAGAGTGGACAGTGAGAGAGACAGAGAGAAAGGTTTTCCTTTGCCGTTGGTTCACCATCCAATGGCTGCCACGGCTGGCACACTGCGGCCGGCGCACCACGCTGATCCGATGGCAGGAGCCAGGTGCTTCTCCTGGACTTCCATGGAGTGCAGGGCCCAAGGACTCGGGCCATCCTCCACTGCACTCCCTGGCCACAGCAGAGAGCTGGCCTGGAAGAGGGGCAACCGGGACAGAATCCGACGCCCCGACCAGGACTAGAACCCGGTGTGCCGGCGCCGCTATGTGGAGGATTAGCCTATTGAGCCATGGCGCCGGCCAGTTATACAGTTTTAAATGTATATTTTTCTACTGTCTCAAGGAGATCTGCTGTTCTGAAAAGCTTTATGTGGCAGTGTTGTCAGAAATTGGGTATGTGGACTGTACAAAAGAGGAATGTCATTGTCACACAACACAGTCCCTTCCCCACTGATATCCATCTGGGGTTAACAGTATCCTACTGAGGGGAAGTTTTATAGGAGTTTTAAACAGTGACCAGCAATAATATGAGAAGTGCCCCTCAGTGGAGTAGGGCCAATAGAGGAGTACCATTTGTCCCAGAATAACATCATGCAACCCATGATGAATGCCCTGAGATACTAGAAAAATCATGTTTCTGGAAAATGAGTACAATTTTCTGGAGAGAAGAATTTTGAAATTCTCTGCATTTCTATTTCTGTTCCTTCAGTGGATGTTAAGATATCTACTTTGATCAATTTGTTATTCACCCAAGATGTGGAATTCATAATTCCCTATCACAGGGTGCAAAGATCCATGCATGACTACTTAGATGGGGACAAAAAAAAAAGAACCCTAAAATTGATTAATGTAGTTCTAAATGAATTATATTAATATTTTTTTGCAGGATTAATGTTGTAAATGTCAAATGAAAAGATTTGTAAACTCCCAAGCTTTGGATAAGCAGACCCAAGCACAAGACATATATGCACTCATTCTAAGGGCTTACAACCACTGTGGTTTCTTGATATAAGCTGCTGTCTGTTTCATGGAGAGTATGAAGAATATTGGGGACTTACAAGGTTCCTGATAATTACCACATCCTGAGTTTCTCTATCCACTGTGTACTGGTTCACAAATTTGTGATGCGTAACCATCACAAATTTATTATCTTACAATTTTGTAGGTTAGAACTCTGATCTCTGTCTTGTCTTGCTGGGCTGAAATGAAGCTGCTGCTAACTGATCCTGTCTGGAGGTTCTCACAAGTAATCATTTTTCTTGCCCCTTCAGCTTCTGGGAAATCCACATTGCTTGTCTCCGGATGCTCTTCCTCATTCTCAAATCCCACAAGTCTCTGAATGAATCCTTTTCACATCACATTATTGGAAATCTCTCTTCTGCATTCCTTTCTCATTAAGGGCCTTTACCATTACATGGGGGCTTACCCAGACATCCAGGATAATCTCTATTTTAAGGTCAGCTGATTATCAACTACAATTACCTCCCCAACCTAATTCCTTTTTATTATGAAATCTAAGATATTTCCTGGATACAGGATTAAGACGTGGACATCAGTAAATCACTGAATGTTGTTGCTGTGTTTATCACATATTCTGTCTTGGCTGCTATCTATTTCCTGTGCCCTAGGTGTATGCATACAGCTGTTTTAGAGTGACTCCAGGAAGGTGTCTCACCAACTCTTGAAAATCAATATATACAAACTGAACTCACGATGTGACTTATTCTTTACCCAATTCTTCCTCAAAATTTTTTGTTTTTTTTTTCAAAAAATTTGTTGATAGTGGTGTGATTACTCTCATTAACTTGGACCTGAGGTTTCAGAATCATTGACTCTTTTCTTTTTTCCCTTTCTAAGTAAGTTGTGAAACCATCTTTACCTTCTTCTGTAGTGTTTCTGAAATCTATTTCAAGTCCAATTACCAGAACTAACGTTTGGCACCTTTTATTTCAACCAATCTCTCAAGTGAGTCCCTAGTCTAATCCTGAGCCCCACCCTCCCCATGCTCAGTGCTCACCTATACCTGTTTCTGTATTGAGCTCTAGACTAAACTTCAGGTAATTCTGGTCATCCCACTTTCTCATTCTCCTGTTTGGAGTCATTGGCATTGTCTCCCCCTCAGTTTGAAATTTCTCTCTCTCCACAATGTACTCTCAACCTACTTTCCACTCAGATCCGGTTTTAGTTATCTCATTCAAATATTTACACACTCATTTAATCCTCCACACAACGTTATTAGGTAGAATTTTTGTCCCCAGTTGATGCCCAGAGAGATTAAAGGCCTTGGTTGAAGTCCCTGAGTGCATTAAGCAACAGAATTGAGACTTGTATCTTTTGATTCCAAGGCCATGGATGTTTCCATTACTACCTTGGGCAGCTTTATCCCATATTTCTCTAACATGCAGACCAAGATGGGCCCTTACTTTTACCCAAACAACCCAAGTTCTCATTTTTATGCTATTTTCCATGATTATTTTTTCTAGACTCCTTTATCTTCAAGCCATTATTGCCTACAAAAATTCAGCCCATCCTTCAGACCCATTTCAAATGCTGTAATCTCCATGAAGTCATTTACTGTTGCTCCTTAATTTGATCCTTCACTGTTCCCTCTCATCATTTCACTCTGCCAAAACTTCTTGTGACTTAGACAATGATTGTCTGGCCTATTGACTTATACCACCATCCTCCTTGTTGGCATTTAGTGGAGGGGTTAGTACGTGACTTCTGGAGATAAGCTTCCTAGTTTAAATCTTGGTTTTTTAAAAAATTTTTTTCTATGTGCTCCCTTTGACTCCCAGTCCCTCCACCATGACCAACTGTGAACTGAAACTGATCACCTGGAACAGTGAGATGGCATTGGTACATGCCACCTCGATGGGATTGAATTGGAATCCCCTGGTATGCTAGTACCTGCTAACGCTAACCGATAAATAAATAAAGGGGAGAGTGATCCAACATGGGAAGTGAGATACTCAGCAGACTCATAGAATGGCAGATGTCCTAAATAGCACTCTGGCCTCAGAATCAGCCCTAAAGGCATTCCGATCTGGCTGAAAAGCTCATGAGAGTATTTCAGGCATGGAAAGCCAAGACACTCTGGCAAAAGATCTCTGTGAGTGAGATCCCAGTGGAAAGAACAGGTCATCAAAGAAGGAGGTACCTTTCTCTGAAGGGAGGAGAGAACCTCCACTTTGAATATGACCTTGTCTAAACAAGATAAGAGTCGGAGAACTCAGAGGGCTTCCATAGCCTTGGAAACTCATGACTGGAGCATAGGGAGATTACTGATGCCATAGACAGGAGTGTCAATTGGTAAAGTCAACAACAGGAGTCACTGTGCACTTACTCCTCATGTAGGATCTCTATTCTTAATGTGCTGTACATTGAGATTTAATGCTATAACGAGTACTCAAACAATATATTTCACTTTGTGTTTCTATGGGGGTGCAAACTGTTGAAATCCTTACTTAATGCATACTAAACTGATCCTCTGTAAAAAAAAAAAAAAAAAAAAAAAAAAAAGAAATTATCAATTCCCAACTTGACTCTCACTGGGATTAAACATGACAATAGGTCTGCTCTGATTTCATCATCATTTAAAAAAAAATCATCTATTATTTTTCACTTTATGTTTCTGTGTGGGAGCAAACTGTTGAAATCCATACTTGATGTATACTAAGCTGATCTTCTGTATATTAAGATAATCAAAAATGAATCTTGATGTGAATGGAAGGGGAGAGGGAGTGGGAAAGGGGAGGGTTGTGGGTGGGAGGGACGGTATGGGGGGGAAGCCATTGTAATCCATAAGTCGTACTTTGGAAATTTATATGCATTAAATAAAAGTTTAAAAAAAATTTTTTTTTAAATCTTTATTTTACTTACTTGAAAGGCAGAGTTACAGAGAGAGGTAGAGAGGTAGAGAGGTAGAGAGAGAGAGAGAGAGAGAGCGAGAGAGAGAGAGAAATGTCTTCTAGTTGCTGGTTCACTCCCCAGATGGCCACAATGACTGGGACTGTGCCAATCCAAAGCCAGGAGCCAGGAACTTCCTTTGGGTCTTCCACATGGGTTCAGGGGCCCAAGTACTTGGACCTTCCTCTGCTGCTGCTTTCCCAGGGGTACCAGCAGGGAGCTGGATTGGAAGTAGAGCAGCCAGGACTTGAACTGGCATCCATATGGGATGCTGGCACTGCAGGCTAGGGCTTTAACCCATTTGTGCCCTAGCGCCAGCCCCTAAATCTTGATGTTAGATTTTGGTTGCACGGACATCATCAAATTAACAATATTTCTGTGCCCCATTTTTATAATGGGCTTGGTAGCAGTACCTGCTTTGTGGGCTATGGTGAGGCTCAAGTGAATTCATATTTATAGAGCACTTAAGACTATAAATACGTGTTCAAAAATTTTAGCTTATAATTATAGTTATTACCTTCCTAGTCTTTTCACATACAGCTGTAACATGTACTTTCACGGATCAACCAAAAGAAAAGTGCACATTTTTGTACTCTCATTTCCTATGAAACATGAAAGTAATTTTTTGAGAAACTATTTCATACTAATTTGAAAGTAGATACAGGATAATTGTGCAAGTAATTAAAAGTATAATTTCTGAAAATAGAGATAAAATTGCATAATTAGACCCCTTTCTTTATCTTGATTTCTCTACAAGTGTGCTACTTGTGTATTCCAATTTTCTCTACTCTTTTCTGCTCTTCTGATTGGTTCCATTTGTACTGTCACATTAAACTCTATCAAAATTGTATAATGTTAGTGGAGATATAACAGCACCCATCATTTCTATCATATGATAGAAAGGTAGGAAGTGTCACCATTATGACAGAAAAAATAATCAAGATCCAAAATTGTCATTAGCTGAGAATGCTGGCCAGACTCCAATACAGTTTAGTATGAAGAAATTATTATGTTACATATGCACAGGCTGAGAGGACTTGCTTCAGCAGAAGTTTATGTAAAAATTGTATATTTACAAAATTAAAATAATGACAGTGACAGGAACTCTAGGTTCATAAACCCGATCCTCATTCCTAATCCCTTTCCCTTGGATGTGTTTTTTTAATCCACTCTTCCTGCTTGAGTGGACACTTGACACCTTACATTTCTGACTCACAAAAATATGAGTAGATGCCCAATAGGGAGAAGTGGTTTTTGGAAAAGTTTTTTCTTTATTAATAGAATAACTGTTGATGGGGATGACTCTTTCTTTTTTTTTTTCTTTGTTTTTCACGTCTCGGTGATTATGATGCATGACATTACAGCAGAAATCTAGTGTGCATGAGGAAAAAATCAAATCAGCCAAGAGAATTAGAGAGATAGGGCTAATACTTTAGAGATACTGAATCAAAGCTAGCAGCTATTTCCAGATTTTTTTTTTTATTGTAGAAGGGAAAAGGCAACCTTTTTTTTTTTTTGTTAAGAACTATTTTATTTATTTGAAAGAGAGTTACAGAGAGAGACAAAGCCAGAGAGAGAGAGAGTTCTTCCATCTACTGGTTCACTTCTCAAATTACCGCAAGGGCCAGAGCTGAGCTGATCAGAAGCCAGGGGCCAGGGGCTTTTCCAGGTCTCCCATGCCAGTACAGGGGGCCCAAGAACCTGGGCCATGTCAGAGAGCTGGATCAGAAGAGGAGCAGCCGAGACTTGAAATGGTGCCAATATGGGATGCTGGCACTGCAGGCTAGGGCTTTAAGACACTGTGCCACAGCACTGGCCCCCAAAAAGAAACCTTTTAATGACATGCTGAGAATATCTGTAAACAGTGTAACTATTAAACTCAAAATAAGCTTACATACATCAGCTGCTAAACATTAAAATACAAACTTAGTTTGTGTTGGTGCAAATAGAATATACAAATTCTTGAAACAGAAGCTATAGTAATTACCACCTCTTAGCATTTTCGCCAATAAATAGAAATGGTAGTTTTCCATTTCAAGTGATGTAATAGTAGGAAGTGAAAGATTTCATTTTGAACTTAGAGTATGTCTTTATTTTGTGTATTTTTTAGAATGAAGTTTTCATGAAATGGCTTTTTTGAACAACCAGATGCAATGGGAATATATTATATCAGTCACAAAAAAAGAGAGAGAATATATGTTTTTAAATTTTCCTATGATCCCTTCATGCCTAAGAGAACATGTATAGGCAATGTAATATTAAAAACACTATGTTTGAAGTTATACAGGCTGGGCTTAAATATTGATGTCATTATTTTATATCTATGTGGTTTAGGGCAAGTTACGTATTTTCTCTATTTCTCTGGATTAACCAGGATATGACAGCTTAGCATATCAAAGTAAAATCTTACTAAGTGTTGGTTTTGAGGGTGATAATCTCTTTATCCTCTCATCCCTTCTATTTTCATACCTCTTTTCCCCTCCTTACACTCCTCAACACCCTCTGTATACAAGTTCTCAAGACCTTGCTTCCTGTTTCTCTGAAAACATTGTAGCAATCTGAAAAGAACGTCCATAGGCTCCCATCAGCATGTCTAAAATCTTGCACCATAGCTTTCCACATACTGTCATCCCAACTGGTAACAGAAATGAACAATTTATGCTCCTACTGGAAGTCAGTTTCCACTTTTATAATTGATGCGATTTCCTTTTGCATCCTCCGCTTCTTTCCTATTTTCTCGCATATTCACTGAATCATTCTCCTAAATATATAAACATACTATTTATCTACCATATTAAAAAAAAAAACCCACACACAGTGCTTTCTCTGGATGCCTTTTCAAATGGCAGCTTCCATCCCAATTATTTGCTGTTTTTGGCAGGTATTAGCCATACACCTTACCCTCAAATCTTCTTTTCTCATTCGCTCTTAAATCTACCCCAATCAAGTATTTATTTCAGTCCACCAAAATCCAGTAATCAGTTACTGGTTCTCATTCTACTGATTTTTTCAGCTACATTTGAGCCAAATGGTCATGATTTCCTTAATACTTGTTCTTCTTTGACTTGCAGGTGTATTTCCCATGTTTCTTCTGATTTTTCTTAGACTCCCCTCTTCTTCCTCTTTCTCCAGACCCTGGAGTCAGGAATGGCCAAAGGCTCAGTCCTCCCTCAATTTTCCTTCTCTATGTCCTCTCACTGCTTTGGTGCTACAATATATCTTCTAGGGGCTGGTGCCATGGCTCATTTGGTTAATCCTCCACCTGCAGCACCGGCATCCCATATGGGCGCTGGTTCTAGTCCCGGTTGCTCCTCTTCCAGCCCAGCTCTCTGCTGTGGCCCAGGAAGGCAGTGGAGGATGGCCCAATTCTTGGGCCCTACACCTGCATGGGAGACCAGAAGGAAGCACCTGGCTCCTGGCTTCAGATCAGCACAGTGCGCCGCTGTAGTGACCATTTGGGTAGTGAACCAACGGAAGGAAGACCTTTCTCTCTGTCTCTCTCTCTCTCATTGTCTATAACTCTACCTGTCAAATAAATAAAACTAAAATAAATAAATAAATAAATAAATAAATATAAAAAAAAACTATCTTCTAGTTTTAAAATCCAATTTGCCAGTGACTCTCAAATTTATCTACCTTACCTCATTTTCCCTGAGTCCACACTCATATATTCAACTGCGAACATGATGCCTATTTTTAGATTCAGAATCTAACAATCAACATGGCAGAACTAAACTTACTAATTTTTCCCCTAAGCATTGTTCTAAACATAACTCTCTATTTCTCAATTTCAGTAACTTCATCAGTGTATTTGCTAAAGCAAAAACATTTTAATTATTATTTTTTACTTTCTTTTATAGTTCACATCCAAACTTTCAATAAACCATGCTTTCCTGATCGTTAATATATCCCCCGGAAGAACTGTTAACATTTAAGCTAATTTCTTTCTGGATAATTGCAATAGACCATGTCTGATCTCCTTTAACTCAGACCCACCTACAGCCTAAAATCTACCCAAATATATCTATTTCATTTAACAATTTAACTAAAATTGGAGCTGGCATTATGGTATAGTAGGTTATGCCTCCACCTATAGCTCCTGTTTCCCATATTGACACTGGTTTGAGTCCTGGCTGTTCCACTTCAGATCCTGCTCCCTGCTGATGTACCTGCAAAGGCAGTGGAGAACAGTGGAGGATGGCCCAAGTGCTTGGACCCCTGTACCGATGTGGAAGACCCAGAAAAAGTTCCTGGTTTTGGGTTGGCCCAGCCCCAGCCATTGAGGCCATTTGGGGAATGAGCCACCAAATGGAAGATGTCTCTCTCTCTCTGTCTCTCCCTCTCTCTCTGTAACTCTTTCAAATGAATAATTGTTTAAAAGAAAATAAAAATTAAAAAAATAAAGTCATGTCACATCTATGTTTAAAAACTTATCTGCATGAATCCACGTGAAAGTCACTAAAGTTGCCATTCTTTGGCTTCAATTTTTGTTTAATTTTCACAGCACTTTTTATACTTTAACATAATATATAATTTATTTTCAAGTCACCCTTGTGTTGTCAGCTACTTTGTTCTGAAATACAATATCCTTGAAGGCACAGATCTCTATCTCTCACTGACACATACCAAATGTCACGAACAGTGCTAACTCCTGCTAGGGATTCAGTAAACATCTGAGAAAATGAACAGGTAAAAGCTGCTGCTGTTGAAAGTTGTAGGTTTCAAGAATCTAGCTTTTATTTTTCCATTAAGTAATGTTAGACTTTGCGTCTGTGTAGAACTTTTTAAAGGAAGTGCTTTTCTGATATGTGATTTTTAAAAATTAACTATAAGGATTAAGTTATACAAATTGTTACTTTAAAACAAACCATATTTTTATCATATAGCCACATATTACAATAGAGAGAAGAGATTAAACAGCCTTACTGAAACAAGATGAGGGATATATACTTTTAATTTTTTAAAAACTTTATTTATTTGAAAGGCAGAGTTAGAGAGGCAGTGGCAGAGAGACAGAGGTCTTCCATCCGCTGGTTCACTCCCCAGATGGCTGCAATGGCAGGAGCTGGGCTGATCTGAAGCCAGGAACCAGGAGCTTCTTCCAGGTCTCTATGCAGGTGCGGGGGCCCAAGGGCTTGGGCTATCTTCTGCATTCCCAGGCCACAGCAGAGAGCTGGATTGGAAGAGGAATGGCTGGGACTGGAACCAGTGCTTATGTGGGATGCTGGCCCTGCAGGCGGTGGCTTTAGCTGCTATACCACACCTTCAGTGCCTGTATTTTTAATTTTTAAAAATATATTTGACAGAGAGAAAGAGAGATCTCTCATCTATCTGCTAGTTCACTCCCCAAATGCCTACAATAGTCATGGCTGTGCTGTAGCCAGAGCTGGGAAACAGGTACTCGGTCCAGTTCTTTTACACGGGTGGCAGGAACTTGACTACTTGAGCTACCGCCAGTATCCCCAAGGTCTGCACGGATGGGAAGATGGAGTCAGGAGCCAGAGCAAAGACTCTAACACAGTTATTCTGATGCAGGATGCTGGCAACCTAATTTCCAGGGTGAGTGTCTGCTCCTGGGAAGCATACTATGTGCTGGAGTAAGCTTATAAGAAAGTACTGATGGGGCCGGCACTGTGGCATAGCGGGTAAAGCTGCCTCCTGCAGTGCTGGCATCCCTTCCAGGCACCAGTTTGAGTTCTGGCTGCTCCGCTTCTGATCTAGCTCTCTGCTATGGCCTGGGAAAACAGTGAAGATGGCTGAAGTCCTTGAGCCCCTGCACCTATGTGGGAGATCTGAAAGAAGCTCCTGGCTCCTGGCTTCGTATTGGCCCAGCTCTGGCCATTGCGGCCATCTGGGGAGTGAACCAGCAGATGGAAGACCCCCCACCTCTGTCTAACTCTGACTTCAAAAAAAAAAAAAAAAAGAAAGAAAGTATAAAAGACACTGTTCTGGGGGTAAGGACTGGTCAATATGATTAAGCCATCTCGGTTTAATGGTCACTTATCAGTTAGGCTCCTTCTCACCTGCAGATACTGGGAGAAAGGAGCCCTATCTTTCTGGATAATTCGATTTTACAGGTCCTTTACAAAGGCATTTGTAGCTGTAGAAGATGCATATCTCAAAGAGGCAGAGCTGAGAGTTTACCTGGGAAAGCTTTCTAAAGTCAGTGTTCTAAGAAAAGGGAATCTAGGGCAGCCTTGGCAGGAAGAAGCTTGTTGAAGGTTTAGGGAAGCTGGTGGGAATGTTAAGGCTGACCTGATTATGAACAGTGGCAGAACAGAACTAGAAATGATTTTGAGGTTCTTGGAGTATATGTGTATTTCTTTTTTTTTTTTCCTTAAATTCAGTTTATCAGTGTTACAAGATCTACTTGGATTCATTTATATCTTTTACACATGAAGACTAAAACTCTCCATGAATTATTTGCATGCTTTTTTATTTTAGATGATTTGTGCTTAATCTTGCTTTCTTGAAAAAAAACTTTATAAAATTCTGATGTGTCAGTGCAGGAAAAAATACAAATTCCTAAGATTAAGAAATTAATTATCCCCTTTATTTATTCTATCAGTTAGTATTAGCAGGTACTAGACTTGTTTATGTGCTTCCTTTGACTCTTAGTCCTTTCATTATGATCAATTGTGAACTGAAATTGATCCATTGGACTGGTGAGATGGCATTGGTACATGCCACCTTGATGGGATTAAATTGGAGTCCCCTGGTATGTTTCTAACTCTACCATTTGGGGCAAGTCAGCTTGAGCATGTCCCAAATTGTACATCTCTTCCCTCTCTTATTCCTACTCTTATGTTTAACAGGGATCACATTTCAGTTAATTTTCAACACTTAAGAATAACTGTGTATTAATTACAGAATTAAACCAGTCATATTAAGTAGAACAGACAAAAAAACTACTAAGAGGGATAATGTATTAAGTTGTTCATTAACAGTCAGGGCTATGCTGATCAAGTCACCGTTTCCCATAGTGTCCATTTCACTTCAACAGGTTTCCTTTTTGGTGTTCAGTCAGTTGTCACCGATCAGGGAGAACATATGGTATTTGTCCCTTTGGGACTGGCTTATTTCACTCAGCATGATGTGTTCCAGATTCCTCCATTTTGTTGCAAATGACTGGATTTCGTTGTTTCTTACTGCGGTATAGTATTCTAAAGAGTACATATCCCATAATTTCTTTATGGACTAAGAGTCAAAGGAAGCACATAAACAAGTCTAGTACCTGCTAATACTAACTGATAGAATAAATAAAGGGGAGAGTGATCCAACATGGGAAGTGAGATACTCAGCAGACTCATAGAATGGTGGATGTCCTAAACAGCACTCTGGCCTCAGAATCAGCCCATGAGAGTATTTCAGGTATGGAAAGCCAAGACACTCTGGGAAAAAAAAAAAAAAAAAAAAAAACAACAACAACAACAACAACAAAACCCTAAATGAAAGATCTCTGTGAGTGAGATCCCAGTGGAAAGAACAGGTCTTCAAAGAAGGAGGTACCTTTCTCTGAAGAGAGGAGAGAACCTCCACTTTGAATATGACCTTGTCTAAACAAGATAAGAGTCGGTGAACTCAAAAGGCTTCCATAGCCTTGGAAACTCATGACTGGTGCATAGGGAGATTACTGATGCCATAAACAGGAGTGTCAATTTTTTTTTAACTTTTATTTAATGAATATAAATTTCCAAAGTACGATTTATGGATTACAATGGCTTCCCCCCCATACCGTCCCTCCCACCCACAACCCTCCCCTTTCCCACTCCCTCTCCCCTTCCATTCACATCAAGATTCATTTTCGATTATCTTAATATACAGAAGATCAGCTTAGTATACATTAAGTAAGGATTTCAACAGTTTGCTCCCACACAGAAACATAAAGTGAAAAATAATAGATGATTTTTTTAAATGATGATGAAATCAGATCTGACCTATTGTCATGTTTAATCCCAGTGAGAGTCAAGTTGGGAGTTGATAATTTCTTTTCTTTTCTTTTCTTTTTTTTTTTTTTTTTACAGAGGATCAGTTTAGTATGCACTAAGTAAAGATTTCAACAGTTTGCACCCCCATAGAAACACAAAGTGAAATATATTGTTTGAGTACTCGTTATAGCATTAAATCTCAATGCACAGCACATTAAGGACAGAGATCCTACATGAGGAGTAAGTGCACAGTGACTCCTGTTGTTGACTTTACCAATTGACACTCCTGTCTATGGCATCAGTAATCTCCCTATGCTCCAGTCATGAGTTTCCAAGGCTATGGAAGCCCTCTGAGTTCTCCGACTCTTATCTTGTTTAGACAAGGTCATAGTCAAAGTGGAGGTTCTCTCCTCCCTTCAGAGAAAGGTACCTCCTTCTTTGAAGACCTGTTCTTTCCACTGAGATCTCATTTGTAAAGTCAACAACAGGAGTCACTGTGCACTTACTCCTCATGTAGGATCTCTGTCCTTAATGTGCTGTACATTGAGACTTAATGCTATAATGAGTACTCAAACAGTATATTTCGCTTTGTGTTTCCATGGGGGTACAAACTATTGAAATCTTTACTTAATGTATACTAAACTGATCTTCTGTTAAAAAAAAAGAAGAAGAAATTATCAATTCCCAACTTGACTCTCACTGGGATTAAACATGACAATAGGTCTGATCTGATTTCATCATCATTTAAAAAATCATCTATTATTTTTCACTTTATGTTTCTGTGTGGGAGCAAACTGTTGAAATCTTTACTTAATGTATGCTAAACTGATCTTCTGTATATAAAGAGAATTGAAAATGAATCCTCATGTGAATGGAAGGGGAGAGGGAGTGGGAAAGGGGAGGGATGCGGGTGGGAGAGACGATATGGGGGGGAAGCCATTGTAATCCATAAGCCGTACTTTGGAAATTTATATTCATTAAATAAAAGTTAAAAAAAAGTTAAAAAAAATAGATGTGTATGTATCAATAAAACAATGGTAATATAAAAAAAAGAGAGAGAGAAATTAATTGAGGGGATGTGCCATATTGGAGCTCCAGTTTGAGTCCTGGCTGCTCTGCTTCTGATTCAGCATTCTCCTTATCCATCTGGAAAGACAGTGGATGAAGGCCAAAGTACTTGGGCCCCTACCACCCATGTAGGAGACCTGGATAGAATTTTGTGCTCCTGGCTTAGGCATTTCAGGAGTGAATGTGGGCATTTAGAGCTTGAACCAGGAGATGTGAAATGTGTGTGTGTGTGTGTGTGTGTGTTTCTCCTTCTCTGTCACTCTGCCTTTCAAATAAATACATATTTAAAAAAATCTAATCGAGGGGTGGTTATTTGGCACAGCGGTAAAGGTACTGTTTGTGATACGTTCATCCCGTATTGGAGTCTCTGGATTTGAGTGTTGATTCTGCTTCTGATCCAGCTTCCTGCCAATGCTTCCCATGGGAGAAAGCAGCTGATGACTCAAGTACCTGGTCCCTGCCACCTGTGTGGGAGACCCAGACTGAGTTCTGGACTCCTGGTTTCAGCCAGCCAACCCCAGCTTTGCAGACGTGTGAGTGGTGAACCAACAGTTGGAAGACCTCTGTTTTGGTGTCTCTCTGCCTTTAAGTAAACACAATTTTTTAAAAGAATTCAGCTGATTCAACTAGTCTTGGGCATATCATTTGGAAGTCTCTAGGAGATGAAAATATAAAGGCAAAAAGATATACTATACCCAGGGTGTGGGGTTATCCCAGGGCTGCCTCAAACAGTGAAGCATGCCTGCCTATGCATTGTTCTGCAAATTGTGCAGATCCGGTGCAAATTACTGTGATGTCAGAAAGCATTTCAGTCTTCTCCTGTCCTTTTGAGGCCCATTGTCCCAATAGAGCTAAGATTACTCATATTAAATTGGGCTGTTTGGAGTATTCTTTGAAATTTACATTAATGCTACAAGAACTAAATCCTTAGGGGAATAATGCTGCTTCTGAGCACACTGAAAATACTTTCAAAATTACTATACTACTTTGGTTTCCTTCTCCCTCTGTAATAAATTTCCAACTCCTTAGCACAGGCTACAAAATCTTTCATAATCCTGACCTCGGTCTTCTCTGTAAGCTGTATCCTCCATTTCTCCAAATGCCTTCCTTAGTTCAGACACAAACAACTTCAGTTCCGTGTCTCACCATCTACTTGTAAAACTTTGTGCTTCACAGATGAGTCCTTCAACCCAGGAACCTACCCCATCCCAACTTCCCTCGCCCTGGTGTTTCTGTTCATTCCCTGTATATGTCACAGATGCTAGAAATCTCTTCAGATTGTCAGACTGAATGCATTTCTCTCTGTGCTTTTTAGCAGCTTGTGTTGTCATCACAGTTATTCTGTCCCATCATAATCATGTGTTCAGTTGTCTGTGTTTGGGTCTAGGTTGAAGAGCCCTTAAGGTCCAACATTGTGACTGTTAGTGTGTACCATGGCACCTGATATGATATATTTATTTAACCGTTCTTCATTTATTAATTCAGTACACATTTGAGTACTTGTGACAAATACCATGCTGGGAATGTGGATGTGAGCAAACTCAACCTTTCTGACTATGTAGTTTACTAACAAAGACCAAAACAAAGCAAGGTCCTCTGAGTATATATATCAAAGAAATTAAACTGGAAGAATAATTGACCGAAGGTCTAAAGAATAAAATATGTTAAAGCAGGAGGAAGATCAAGTTCAAAGGCTAGAGAGGCAGTCAGAGAACTTGGTACATGACACCAGCTGTGTGACATTGTAGAAACTATTTAATTTCTGTCCCTCAATTTTCTCTTCTATGATTTGGGTTTAATAGAATCTACCTTAAGATGGTTAAAAGAAAAGTCAGTGTTGTGGCCTAATGGGTTAAGCTACCACCTGCAGTTCCGGCATCCCATGTGGGCACCAGTTTGAGACTCCGCTGCTCTACTTCCAATGCAGCTCCCTGCTAATGCCCCTGGGAAAGCAGTGGAAGATGACCAAACCCTTGGGCCTCTGCTCCTACTCTGGGGAACTGGATGACACTCCTGGCTTTGGATTGGCCCAGCCCTGGCTGTTGGGGCCATTTAGGGAGTGAACCAGCAAGTGGAAGATCTGTCTCTGTTCTCTCTCTCTTTCTCTCTCTCTCTAACTCTGCCTTTCAAAAATCATAAAAAAGTTAAAAGAGTGAATATTTGTAAAGCACCATGAATATTGTCTGTTACATAAAAAGCACTATGTAAGAAGGGCTATAAATAGTTCCAGAAACACTACCCAAAATACAATAATTTTGGTACGCAATTACATCAGACGGAGGAGGCTTGGGGAATAACAAATTCAGAGAGAGGCTTTTTCTGAATAACCCTCATCTGCCTAAAGATAGATCCTCCAAAATAAATGTGATTTGCTTGAATTTCCTTCCCAGGAGTCTCATCAGCCAGCACTATCTCTGGTTGTTGGAGGAGAGACTGGACACCTCCCCTACACAGACTTCGGCACAGGCTATCAGCTGGTCATCTCAGGGCCACTCATCTTCATAGCAATCATTCACTCTCCTCTAGGTTGCTGGTGTTGTCCCTCCTCTTTCCTTTGAAGAGGTTTTATATTAGCTTCTAGATCTCACTGGGATTTTGAGTATTTACTGTTCATGATGTCCCTGTGTGCATCATACACTTGTATGTCTTTTCTCCTGTTAATCTGCCTGCTGTCAGTTTGTTTTTGTTTTTTTTTTTTTTCACAAACTCAATTATAGAATCTTCAGAAGGTACAGCTTTCTTTGCTCACAGCTACAATATAGAATTCAGTAATTCTAAGAATTGGAAGAAGGTCACTGTGACTAGAAAACAGGTAACAATTTCAAATGCAGTGCAAGTTTAGACTGGAGCAGAAGGAAGAAGCCATACCATATGAGGTATTTTGGTCCTAATCTTAAAAGTGATGAGAAGCCATTAAGGCATTATAAAATGGATTTGCCCTTTGAGAGTATCACTTTGAATATACGGAGAGCATTTGAGAAATTTTTATTAAAGAGATCAAAAACAGTGTGGAAAAACTGCAGTTATAAGTAAATGAACTACTTCCTAGAGCTGTGTGCAGAATCCAATAATAGAATGTGTATTAAAGTGTTACATACAGAAAATTTCCATTGGAAAATCTCAAGTCAGGCTTACTATATTATCATCTAACTTCAGCCCCAAAAATATATTTGTTTCTAGATAGATTCAAATCCAAACTTTACAACATAACAGACAAAAAACTGCTACGCAAGTCATTTCATTGCATTCTGTAAAATTGGGATAATAAAGACATATTTGATCAAATGAAAAAGTATATTTTAAATATTCTATAATCTATTTATTGATAGAATTGAGCTGGGGTGTGGGGGGTAGATAGAGTTTTGATTAGGGGGAAATGAAGGGAATCATTTCCCAGATAAACAGAATATCCTGCAGAATAGATAGAGAACTCTACCTCATATTGGCTATATGATTTATGCAAGATTCTTAATTTTGTTGTGCCTCAGTTTTCTCAACTATAAAATGGCCATTGTAAGGACTTTTCACTACTGCAGCAAGATTCTCCTTGTTAATTTCTGAAATAAAATCAGCCCCGCAGGAACCATGGAGGAGTCAGCAGAGGGTAAACAATACAGATTATGGCTTTACATAGACGCACATCCTAATTGTACTTCCATAGGCATTCTGTGTATTAGTCAACTCTCAATACTAAAACAAAATGCCTGCGGCAACTACATTTATAAAGAGAAAAGGGTTATTTAGCTCACAGCTTTGGAGGTTCAAGTCCACAATGAGCTGCCCCATTGGATTTGTGTCTGGTGAAAGTGGCATAGGGCAGTAGCAGAGCTTGAGTGTAGGACAGAGCACCACATAGTGGAGTAGAAGAGAAAGTACCTGGATCCTGATTAGGCTTTTATAACAACCCTCTCCTGAAAACTGCCTCCTGAAGACATTCTGCACGACCTAAGAGCTCCTACCAGGCCTACCTCCTTAACACCATAAATGGCTGAAGTTTCCACACTGACTGGTGATGTTGGAATTTAATATCCTGCATGAGTTCAGGAGCCAATTCATATTCAAAGCATATCATTGTCCAAACATTATTCAATCTAAACCAGTTGCTGCAAGGATTATCATCATCTCATTTTTCCTAAATATTAAATAATGTGTGTGTTACATGTAATCTCCTAAGTGCAGTAATTGGTGCTCAGTAGTTGACCCTGTAAAAAATACTAATTATACGCTCTTTGGAAAACATGGGAAATAAGAAAAAATGAATAAGTACAACACTAATACTCTCCTGTATAAAGACATTGGCTTCTCCCTTTTGGTTAAGAGAAACAACAAACTATTGGAACAGTGGAAGTCATGAATTATATTGCCAAAAAATGGAAGCCATGAAGAAAAAGAACCAAACTCCATCTGGGGCCCGTAAATCTGGAAGCAACATGTGATGGTTCAATTCTGCAACATCTGACATAAAAGCCACTCCTTCTTATTGGAATTACCCGATTATTTCACCCAGAGTTCACCATTACAACTGTATTTTCCAATTAGCTATCTGAAGAAAGGAAATCTCACCAGACAATACGATTAGATCTTATCAGTATAGGTGTAAAGCGCTTGGAGCATATTAAAAATGACATTCCCACTTATTTTCTAGCATAAATGTTTGTCTTGTGGCATTTCTCAAATGTGAGTATTCAAAGGCAGTTTGTGAAACAGCATTTCAAGATGAAGGGTTAACAATTAAGAGCAAGTAGACATAGGTTAGTTGATGTAAGAAAAGCTTGTTTTAGCAATTACCTGCAGATATCTCAAACTGTGACTTGCACTTTATCTGACAAACCTTTTGCAAACACATATTTTTCTGCTAAATTGAGACAGAAACTAAAAAATAAAAGACTTGTAGCACCTGTAAAAATCTTTAAAGGAACGTAATTTTTGTTGTCTCACAGAACAAAAGAGAGAGTTTGGTCAGAAGATATCTACTATGGGCCATGTTGTAAGAAAATTATGTTGAACTAGATTTGTGATTTATTAAAATTTGTTGTTTAATTATAATTTCTCTACTGTGTGACAAATGGCAAGATAAAAGAAATAGGAGTTTAAAAGGTACATGAAAAAAATTAAAAAAAGAAAAAAGAATTTAAAAAAAGGTGCATGGAACATGAATAATAAAAAAGTAATGGTGATCCAATATGGCTCCCTATATATATTCTGAGTGCATGCTGATGGCCTGTTTCCAGCTTGTGATGTGGTCGGGATGGAGAACTTAACTGAAAATGTTCTCAACCACAGAGGAGCAGGAGTTGGAGTGTGGGTAACCCAGCTCGCTTGCTTCTTGTATGGGACTAATGTGAGAAGTATACTGTGCACTCATTAATAATACTCTGTATTTCCTTCCTTTTATTCAGATCACCTACTTTCTTACCTTGTATCTGGGGATTGTCCCAGTAAACCACCTAGATTCAAATCCTTGTCTATGATCTTAAGAAGGTCTCTGGTAAAGTTTCCTGGTAAAGGGAAGAAATAAATGACTAGAAATTAAAGAAAAATCTTGACTAAAATTGCAGAGGCGACAGAAAATATAGCTTAAGTGAGAAAATGTCAGAGTGGTTGGATTATAGATTACTAAAGGGGATCAGCTAGAATTGAAGCCAGAGTAGCAATAGGAACATACTAGATGAATCAGGAAGATGGTTGTGTCTGGACTTGGGATTTGCATTAGAAATTGAGAGGAGTATAGATGTGTGTGAAATGTGGGTACTAGAGTTGACAGTGATAGGACATGATAGAGAGATGACTCTAGGATAACAGGGCTCTGACTCAGATGACAAGATAGATGACCATCTTGTGCAATTCCAGGGGGAGAAGTACTTTTCCAACTTCATTCAATAGCAATTGTTCTCCTTGGCCTACTGCAAAATGAGTGTTGATGCTGAAGTTCTTTGTTGCAAGGCCCCATTGGCAGTGCTGTGTAATATTGAGACAGGGACTTTTAAAAAATGATCATCTTAAGGAAGCAGGAGAAAAAAAAAGATCAATTTTATATGGTGCATTTCAGGGCCCTGGTGGAGATTTTAGTCACTGAATTGCTGTAGTGTTCAGGAGATAGGTTTTAACTGATGACAGAAATTCTTGAATAACCAGAAGGTGTACTGGATACTTAGGGACAAGGAGGTCAGTGAAAATAAGTGGAGTGAGAAGAGGATCCAGGAGAGAACTCTAGAAAACACTGGCATCTAAGACATCTTATAATACTTAAAAAGAAAGCAAAGCATTTTTATAAAGAAATATGTAAAATATAGTAATAAGGAATACCCACAGAATAGAAGAAAACTGCGAAAGCATACTTTCAAAAAATAATCAAGAAAACAGAATACTACAGAAGTTGAAAATGCTAAACAATGGCAATTACTGCTGAAAATCAGATAAGAAAAACTGCTCAATTCCTGTTGGATACAGCGAATTTGGCAATAACACTCACTGAGTATTTGACACAAGTGCCAGATTTCTGAGTGCTAAGTAGTAACAAGGAAGTAAGAAAGGGAATACAACTTGCATTAATATTTGTTTCTGAGAGCTGAGCTTAAATATTTATTCTCTCCAATTCTTAGTAAGCACTTGGTCGTCTTGGCACTATGAAATGCTTCATATACATATGGGTAATTTATATGTATATGATTTATACAAGCATTTACTTTAAGACAGGAGGTGGTTATTACAGAAGAGGAAATCACAGTTGGGATAAACAAATTGTTAAAACTTGCACTGATTGTAATTAGCAAGTGGCATATACAGAACATGAGCTTGGACAAACTGACTCCAAGTGCTTCTGTATGAGAGAGAGGAGTGAGACTTCAATGAAATCTGGGGTCAGGAGAGATCTGTGGAAAAGGGGACCTGAGTATATTTGCATGCTAATGGGACAGACATTAGGAAAACAGTTCAGGGTCCCCATAATAGGTGGTGTGCTGAAACTTGGGTAAGAGGAGGCACATGTTCCATTTTCCCAGCAGAGATGGAGGCGATGGGTGGTGTTGTGTGTAAGTTTGATGGAAAGAAAAGACAAACTGTGTTCTTCAATGACTTTCAAAGATAAGACGTTGGCTGAGTATGAAGCTGTCATGTCAGGCATTAGAAATCAGTAGATACATTTGAGGCTGTTTCTGTGGTAAACTGGGAAGGAGCACTATGATAGAAACAGGGGTGCTGTGACAGATTGAAGAATACTGGGAAGTTGAGAATGATAAATTTTCAGGGCACTCATCTGGGAAAGGTACTAGTTTTGTATTACGCATGTTTAGCAGCCTAGTACAGAGAAGGCAGACAGATGGAAATGGAATATTCTGTTTTGTTTTGTGTTAGGGTTGGGTACAGTGTGTCAAATAAATGATGTTTCTGAGGATATTGACAAGAATGGCAATGTATTAATACAAAGGATAGTAGGAAAAGGGAGGAGAATGGATAAGAAGGGAAGTGTAAAGTCGTAAAGGTGAGTACAGATGATAAGGAAATCCTAGACAAGTTAGTATGCTTCACAGTGACCAGGAATGACTGGGATATACTGCACAGTGAAATGGAAAGCGTAGTTGACTTAATACACTGTGGCATTAAAATCAAGACTCATCTGATGAGCTCTCCCCTTACGTGTGCCCTGATGGTCTCGTCTTCCTGGTCCTGAAGTTCTGCAATATTCTTTGACTCACGTGCAGGGCCTATGGTTGCTCCTATGTTTATCTGTCATTTCAAACCTGTCAGATGTGTGGATTTTGGTTCTGTAGGCCATTTACTTTAAAACTTGGCCTTTTACAGAATATTATATAGTTTGAATTATACAATATATAGACATTTCAGATTGACACAATCACTTAGCAATGGACATTTAGATTTCTTTCCTGTCTTTTGTGGCTTGATAACTCATTTCCTTTTATTGCTGAATAATATATCTATTGTTTGGATAGACCAGAGTTTGCCCACTCAATAATAGAAGGTCAGTTAAATTTTGGAAATTATGAATAAAATTTCTGTAAACAAAAACTTGATCTACCCTTTGACTTTTCCCAATGTGACGAATAAGGGGTACTTCTATACTGTCTTAATACAAAGTCACTCTTGCTTTTTCTTTTCTTTTTAGACATAAGACTCTACTTTTTTTAGATTAATTTTTTATTTATTTGAAAGGCAGAGTTACAAAGGGAGGAGCAGAGACAGAGAAATCGTGCATCTGCTGGTTCACTCCCTAAATGATCACAATGTCCAGGGCTGGGCCAGGCCAAAACCAGGAGCCTGGAGATTTCTCCCTGTCTACTACGTGGGTACAGGGGCCTGAGCACTTAGGCCATCCTCTGGCACTTTCCCAGATGCATCAGCAGAGAGAGAGATCAGCAGTGGAGCATCTGGGGATAGAACTGGTGCCCATATGGGTTGCTGGTGTTGCAGGCAGAGGCTTAAGACCAGCTGTGGCACAATGCTGGCCCCATTATTGCTTGTTTTGCCCACAATCAAGTAAGAAAGAATGATTTCAAAAAATCCTTGTAATCATTAGAGATGGAGATTCTTTGGGTCAGATTATTTATTTCATTGCTCCTTGCACATTGGGGATGCAGAGGGGAAATGAGTATTATTTAGCAATACAAAAATTGCAATTATTTTCTAATTCCAGAAAATATCCTGAGCATACATGCTTAATGTATGTTCATGCTCTCATTATATTTCATTGAAATGTTAGAAAGTAGATATTTGGTAAAGAATTATTTCATAGCAGTGCTGAAACACAGGAAAGAACAGATATAAAATTTTGAATTATGTTTGAAAGACAGACAGCTTTGATATGATTAAAGAAGGAATGATGATAATGCTGTATAACAATAATAGCAGACACACTTACATAAAAATATGCTGTATGCCAGGCACTGGTCTAAGCCTTCTCTATACATTGACTAAAATTAAACTAACAATTTTATTAAATAAGTACAATTTCTCTTATTTTACAGTTAAGGAACTAAAACAGAGTTGTGAGACAGTCTTTTAAATAGCAATAATAAAAGTTGTCTAGGAGAAAGTTATAATTCTGTTAAACTTTGTTCCTCTCTTTCCTTTTTACTCCCATTCAACCTGTTAGAAAGTCTTATTTGTTCTATCTCTGACATGTCTAAACTTGATTTTCTATTCTCCCTGCAACATCACTCTCCTTTACTCTGTTGGTTGACTAAGCTCATGCAAGAAAATCCCACCTGCTCTCCCTGCTTTATTCTTATTCTTCTAGTGTTAATCCCTGGTGTTTACAACACCTGTCTGGCTCCAAAGTCAAGCTTCCAGGCCCATACTATTGTGGGTATTTGGGTAGTGAACCAGTGGGTGTGAACTCCATCTATTTGTCTATCTAATTTATATCTCGATTATCTATCTAGCTATCTATCTACCTATCTATCTTTTGAGAGGGATGTATCTCTACATCTCTGTGTCTTTAATATAAATCTTTAGAAATCCCATCTGTAAATTATCTAGAGATATGTTTTTAAAGCATTATTCAGATAATGATATATCCTCCTGCCCTTTAAAAATCCTTTGCTAACTTCCCCTTGCGCTGAGAATAAAATCCGCTCATTACCACAGCCTAATTGATTTGGCCTCTGCAGAACTTTTCCTTTTTACCTAACGCCATTTTCACCATTCTTTCCTTAACACTTTGATTTTGTAAGGTTTATTATTATCATTATTGTCATTATTACTTTCGAGAACTTGCCAAATATGTGTGATTTTGTAGGGACTTTGCATCTCCTGTTCATTTTGTCTGGAAAAGCTCTCAACTATTCATATACCTGATGCCATCTTATTTTTCAGGTATTAGCCCAGAAGTATTTCCTTCCCCGATTATTCTTATATCCACCAGCTTATAATCTTTACCACAATCTCTGATTGCTTGCAATAGATTTCCCATTCAAATGTCTCCTTAGTGTGATTTCTGCCAGTCCTGACAAATGACTTCCCTTCCTTCCAGTACTCTCTATCCACTCTTAATCTGTAATATTTCCTTTGTAGAAGTTATGTAATTTCCACCAGATACATTATGGTTGCTATTAGCTGTGTCTACCCATGAGAATGTGAAACCGCCCGGTAAGAAAGCATATCTAACCAGTCCCTGCCATGTTTTCAGTATTGAGAACAATGTGTTTTCTGTGTGTGGAGTTTGATGAATATTTATTCAATGAACTATCTATTTGACCCATAAGACTCTTGTTTTGCAGGCATCACAATAAATGTTTTACAAGGAGGAAGACTGAGGTTTTAGAGAAGGTTCATAGTAATCTGTCCAAAGTTAGGCATCACTACGTTGTGCATCCAGAATTAGAAATTGGGTCTTTGGATGCCAAGTACAACCTACAATCATTATTCTTCATCAATACAACATAGACAAATTAGGTCTTTGAGTTGGAACAAAATTATGATTTCCTTAAATGAAAATATTATTTATGTTCAAAAGGACTTCACAGTTTCTCTTTCAGTTTAATTACATCTTAGCTGCAGATAAGAGTATTTTCTAATGAGTGATGACCTAGCTCAACCCTGTCTAAGACTACTATAACGCTGTTGGAGCAGAAGTCCTGCCAATCACCCCCTACCACAGTCACAAAGAATGAGATCAATTTAAATTGCTTTTACTCATGACAAGTGGGTAGGGTATAAGGTTATGTGGCTTTTAAATTGGTATTACTTGCAAATGAATTCTGAAATGAAAAGTAGGAGGAGCCAGAAAATAAGCTGTATTACAAGATTGTGCTTGATTGTTCACAGTTCTTTTGACCCAGTGGTCAAATGTCATAATATTAGTTAATCCCAGAAGCTGGTGCCACTTATTCCTCACTGTATATTTTAGGCAAATAAAAAAGTGGATTTTGTAAACTGAAAATACAGAATTATTTTTTTATGTTTTCTTAAACTCAGAATTACATATTTTCCTTTAAATTCTTTATTATTACCTCAAATACCATTACTGAGTATTTTTTATTATCAGTATTTTATTATCAGAATCACAATAGTTGAGAGAAATCCTATTTTTAACATACAAATTTTGCCCATTTAGTGTTTTCATAAAAATAATAGCTATTAAACATGAAATACAGCACATGTAGCTTTGAAAAGGAGAATAATTTTTTTTTTTTTTTGACAGGCAGAGTGGACAGTGAGAGAGAGACAGAGAGAAAGGTCTTCCTTTGCCGTTGGTTCACCCTCCAATGGCCGCCGCAGCCAGCGTGCTGCGGCCGGCGCATGGCGCTGATCCGATGGCAGGAGCCAGGTGCTTCTCCTGGTCTCCCATGGGGTGCAGGGCCCAAGCACTTGGGCCATCCTCCACTGCACTCCTGGGCCACAGCAGAGAGCTGGCCTGGAAGAGGGGCAACCGGGACAGAATCCGGCGCTCCGACCGGGACTAGAACCCGGTGTGCCAGCGCCGCAAGGCGGAGGATTAGCCTAGTGAGCCGCGGCGCCGGCCCGAGAATAAATTTAAATTAAAAATCCCTTGATCAGGTTTTATTTCCTTACTTTAAAGATGAAGACATTGGGTACCAGAGAAACAATTTGATTGTCCCATGTCATGCAAGTGATGAATCTTGACCTGAGCTCTCTGGCCTCATTTACTAAACATAATGTTATTATTCTCTTCTTTTTTTTTCAGATTGAATGGTTGAAATTACTTTTATATGTGTTATATCTATTTGAATTTCATGATTACTCTTGATTCATAATTTTTGAGGGGTTACACTCTTAAAAATAACAACTTTAAGGTTTTGTACTTGCCAATATATTGGAAACATTTCAGATTTAGCATTATAGTGGACAAAAGTCTATAGAAACCATCTAGTATTTACCATGATAATGAGAGAATAATGCTTTAAAAATTTCCTACAGAGAGGCCGGCGCCATGGCTCACACTTGGTTAATCCTCCGGCTGCAGTGCTGGCATCCCATATGAGCACTGCGTTCTAATCCCGGTTGCTCCTCTTCCATTCCAGCTCTCTGCTGTGGCCCAGGAAGACAGTGGAGGATAGCCCAAGTGCTTAGGCCCCTTCACCCACAAGGGAGACCAGGAGGAAGCACCTGACTCCTGGCTTCAGATCAACATAGTTCCGGCTGTGGCGGTCATTTGGGGGGTGAACCAATGGAAGGAAGACCTTTCTCTCTGTCTCTCTCACTGTCTAACTCTACCTGTCAAATAAATAAAAAAAAATTCCTACAGAATAATAGAGGTTTTGAAGCATTGGTAGACTTGTGCAGACTCATGTAATAAGCTAGTAAGTGACAAAGCTGGAACTCCTAGCCTTGTCTGTAGCTCTTCCAAATTCTCATGATTTACTTTCCAACCTAAATAGTCTAACACACACACACACACACACACACACACAATATGCCGTCATAATTTAGTGACAGGGAAAGACAAACAAATACATTGTTATAATATACTGAGGTAGATGTAATCGTAGACATTGGCTAAAAAATGCTGTACAGAGATGTATAGAAGAAAGGTTACTCAGGAGTTTATCAAGGCAGTCAAGAGAGAAAGGTGCTTAAATAAAAATCCAGATGGGAAAAGGCATTCTAAGCCCAGAGGCTGGCAGACCCTACAAACATAACAGCTATGTTCTAAAAATGTAGGGGTTTTACTGTCAGAAAGGCACAGAGGCATGGTGTAAGGTGGGAGTCTTCAGGGATTTGATAACTGAAAGGTTATTTATGTCATGGTAGGTATTTGAACTTTGGTACGTCCTGAAGGCCTTCAGCAAAACCATGACGGTGACTGGTTTACATTTCAGAGAGACCACATTGGTTTCTTAACAAATGAATGAATTCCATGGTTCAAACATTGGACACAGGAAGACTTGTTAGAAAACTATCATAATTGCTTATAATAAACTTACACTATGCAAAACCCTGCATAGAAATATGAATAACAGTTTTTTTGCATGATCTCTATGATCTTCAAAAACTGAAAACCACCAAGATGTATTTTTCAAAGACTGAATGAATAAGCAAATTGTTGGTACATCCGTGCAATGGCACACTATTCAGGAATGAAAAGAATTGGTCTGTCAAATCATACAAAGACATAAAGGAAACTTGAAGGTACATTGCTAAGTGCAAAAAATAGCTGAAAAAGGCTACATATTATGAATCCAACTAAAATTCTGGAAAGGTAGAACTATAGACAGTAAACATGCAATGGTTTGCATAGTTTTGGGGCAGATATAGGGAGGAGTGAATAGGTGGATCATAAGGGATTTTATAGAAACTCCTTTTTAATATTTATTTGAGAGGGAGGAAAGGAGTGGAAGAAGGAAGGGAGGGAGGGAGAAGGGAAGGAAGGGAGAGAGGGGGGAAGGGAGGACAGGAAGACAAACAGGGAAGAAAGGGAAGGCAAAGCAAAGCAAGGCAAGGAAGGGCAAGGCAAGGCAAGGAAAGGGAGAGAGTAGATAGATTGGTTGGCTTCCCAAATGTCTATAGTAGCTCTGGTTGGACCAGGCCAAAGCCAAAAATTTGGAACTCAATTCAAGTATCCCACAAAAGTGGCAGGAACCCAACTACTTGAGCCATCACCGCTGCCTACATTAGGAAGGAGCTGGGATTAAGAGATGGAGCCTGGACTTAAACCCTGAGACTTTGATATATGATGTGGAAGTCTTCACTTGCCTGCCCCAATACTGTATGGTGGTCAAATTACTCTCTATGATACTGTAATGGTAGATATATGATGATATGTAATTTTCAAAATCCATAATATTTATAATACACAGAAAGTAAACTTCAGGCTGGCACCGTGGCTCATTGGGCTAATCCTCCACCTACGGCACTGGCACTCCAGGTTCTAGTCCCAGTCGGGGTGCTGAATTTTATCCCGGTTGCTCCTCTTCCAGTCCAGCTCTTTGCCGTGGCCCAGGAAGGCAGTGGAGGATGGCCCAAGTGCTTGGGCCCTGCACCCACATGGGAGACCAGGAGGAAGCACCTGGCTCCTGGCTTTGGATCGGTGCAGCACGCTGGCCATAGCGGCCATTTGGGGAGTGAACCAATGGAAGGAAGACCTTTCTCTCTGTCTCTCTCCCACTGAAAAAAAAAGTAAACTTTAAAGGTAAACTATTGACTTTGGTAAATAATGGCTCAGTATTGGTTCATTAGTTATAACAAATGTGCCACACTAATGTAAGATACTAATAATAGAGAAAATTATGGATGTGGGATGTGGGAAGAGAAATTATATAATAACATCTTACTATCTGTTCTAACATTTATATATTATATATAATGTAAATATATATATAACAGACACACTCAACAAATAAAAAGGATTAGCAATTAAGCTAAATTGCATTTACTTTGAGAGAAATTTATAGAAAGATTTGGATTTAAAAAAGAGGCGTATTGAAGACAGAATCTTATTTTTTCTTTTTTGCTCATTCTATTAATCATAAATGTGCAAAAAAAAATTGTAAGAGCATGGGTGAATCAGTAATGACCCCAAGGGATACAGAGTAAAAATGTCTTTTTTGTTTATTTTTCCCATGATAATTCATCTTAATGTGATATAATAAGCAATGTGATTCCTGAAAGGAATCCATTATATGGTATTTCCTGTATTATAATATATTCTGATAATATTTTTTTGTGAGAAATAGGATATATATATGTACTATATGTATGTACTATATATAAGTACTATCTTTAAGACAATGTCCATTGTTTGCATTTGCCTGATTACATGTTAGGTATTCAGATTTATAGTACAATTATAAAATTTTGAAATGGAATTTCAGTAGGGGGCTGAATAATGAAAATTTTTAAAGTCTACTTGCATTCTTTTTAATATTCTCAAAGTGTGTTTTACGTGCTGTATACATACCAGTAAGCAAGATGAAACTGCCTGCTCATATGCTGAAGACTATGGGAATAAGAAAATAAACTCACAAATACAAGCATTTGTGATGGTATATGGGGAGGTTACTTTGGTCAGGGTTGTTAAAGAAAAATTTATCTTAGGGCCGGCGCCGCGGCTCACTAGGCTAATCCTCCGCCTTGCGGCGCCGGCACACTGGGTTCTAGTCCCGGTCAGGGCGCCGGATTCTGTCCCGGTTGCCCCTCTTCCAGGCCAGCCCTCTGCTGTGGCCAGGGAGTGCAGTGGAGGATGGCCCAGGTGCTTGGGCCCTGCACCCCATGGGAGACCAGGAAAAGCACCTGGATCCTGGCTCCTGCCATCGGATCAGCGTGGTGCACCGTCCACGGCGGCCATTGGAGGGTGAACCAACAGCAAAGGAAGACCTTTCTCTCTGTCTCTCTCTCTCACTGTCCACTCTGCCTGTCAAAAAAAAAAAAAAAAAAAAAAAGAAAAGAAAAGAAAAATTTATCTTAGAAGAAATCATTTAGCTAAGCTATCAAAGATTATAAATAGAAAACCACATACAAATGGAGGGAATATATGGGGAAAAGTGCTTGGCAGAGGTCACAGTAAGTACAGAGGCCCTTAGACAGGAAAACTCATTCATAGTGAAGGGCCAGAAAGAAGCCAGGGTGTCCAGAACGTGATAAATGAGGGAGAGGTAGGCTGATGTGGTCACCTGTAGCTGTCTAACAAGGACACTGAAGTTGATATAAAACAACAAATCCATTGTTACACTCACAGATTCTGTGGGTCAAAATTTGGGCCAGGGATATCTGGATACATCTCCTCCCTATTCCTTGGCACCTACCATGGTAAGACTTGGATCTCAATGGGTCTGCGTTGACTACAGCATGTACACTGTGGCCTCTCCATATAGCTTGAGTTTCCATAGCATGGAGACAGTTTTCTGAGGAGAGTCCCAAGATGGAACATCCAGACAGTAAGCATTTCAAAAAATCTAAGCAGAAGCACTGTACACTTGGATGATCCAGCTTTTGAAGTCACTAATCATCACCTCAGCCAGATTCTTCTGGTTGAAGAAGTCATTCAAATTCAAGAAGAGATATCAACCAAGCTTCTCAATGGCAGAAGTATCAAAGACTTTGGAGACATTGCTAAAAGCCTATACTTAGCAATTATCCACATAATAAATGGCCATTTAAACCTCTTTAAAGGTTTTGATTGCAATCTAATTATAGCAATAAATGATTGCAGAATTTTAACTAGGACATTATGATCTAAGAAAATTGATTTGGAGGACTTAACTTTTTTTCTGTTCCATAGTAAATACTTGCAAAAAGAATCCCAAGAAGAAATTTTGTAAAAGCTTGCAAATGGACATGAATTAAAGGAGAGAAGACCTACAGTAAATCCCTTTTTTTCTAACCAATATGCAGCATAGATATTTAAAAACTTACATTGTAAATATAATTTTATAATTATAATTATAAAAGAGAGATCCTTAATGTTAGCTCGTAAATCACCCTCATGTATATGATGAGAAGAGAAAGATTTGCAGAATATACATAACCTGTCACTGGAGGAGTCCAGACAGGTGGTGAGAGAGAAATTGAGTAGGGGTACAACAAAAACAATGTAATATTGAAATATTATGCTGCAATTATATACTAATCCAAATTTTACTGTTTCTCCAACTATGAAACATTTTCATCCACATAATTGATTTAGTCCTCATTGCTCTATAATGTACCAAGGGTGATTATTAACATCCTCATTTTGTAGGTTAGGCTGTAAAGGCTTGAGGAGACACAGTAAATTAATGTGGAAGAGTTTAGATTAGGAATGTAGATCACCTGCTTTCCAGTCAAGATTTTTTTTTATTTAAATAGAGTATATCTGTACATCAAAAAGGAAAATAGATATAAAAGTTATGTTTATTCAATACTAAAAATGATGATGTAATGCAAAGCAATTTTATAAGGATTTGAATGTTTCCAAATATTCATACAATTGATATTTTTAATAAAGGGTGGCTCATATAAATTGGCTAATTTTTCCTTTTCAAAAAGGCTTTCTGACATCTTTTAATCTCTTAGGCCAGGATGCAATAAGAAGTTAGAAGCAATTAATATTCACATTGGGGAAAGTCCAGGCCTCTTTCTAGAGGGCTATTGCTTGACTTTTTGTTTTGCTTCAGATGTTCTGTATCTGCTTTCATGGATATACAGCATCTGCTCTGTCCTAGATCTCAGCAGATGTCAGAAGTGAGGCAAAGATTTGCAAAGAAAGAAATGACACATCCACTAAGATTTTATTGAAACCGTTTCATGATTATTTATTCCTTATCTGTGGACATCTGGCTAACTCCCGTGTCTTGCAAATTTTCATTCTCTGCATGTCTAAGCTACCTAATCTATTATCTTGATTATGTTGGGCTCCTTAGGTGAAAATCAAAACATGGGAAATGGTCAATTACTTTGAGGCAAACAAAAATTTAATGAGTACCTGCCTTGCATGATTTTCCACAAATAAAGCTACAGAAAACCATATGCACTTTTTTTTAATGGTATAGTACTTCAATTTGGCATATATTAAGGACTTAGGGATAATCTATTGAGGGATAAAGCACAAGAAGTAATTCTGGTCCTCAAGGATCTTGCTGTCTAGTTGGGAAGAAAAGATGAACATTTAAGAAGTGGTTAAATAAAAACTTAGTGAATTCAAGATGAAGAGCAAAAATGTGTGCTGCAGGGAATAGACACTGTTAGGAGTTTAGGAAAATCAATAGTGTAAAACTCCCTTGAAAGTAATTTGGATATAAGCAATTTGGGCTGGAGCCACAAAGTCATTCTTATTCAGAGTAATAAGAAAATTATGAACATAAAGTTTGTGCTAAACCTTGAAGGATGAGCAAATCTCATTGGCAGAAGAACATTTATTATATATTGTAATACATTTTCCTTGAAACGCAGACACACACAAATACACCCATACAGAAGGAAGGAGAGAAGGAGTAGGAGAAAGAGAGACAGAGGCAGAGTTCCATCCACTGGTTCATGTCTCAAATGCCTGGAGTTGGTTTTCCGATGTGAGTGGCTTGAGGTTGAAATCAAGAACAGAAGCAGGATTTCAACCCAAGTACCTTGGAATGGGACACAGGCATCTAAAGCAGCCTCTTAATCACGAGGCCAAATGCCTGCACCTTTGCAAAAGCATTTAAAGGGCAGTTTATGAAACTAAAGGTTTTTTTTTTTTTTTTTTTTCTTTTTGACAGGCAGAGTGGACAGTGAGAAAGAGAGACAGAGAGAAAGGTCTTCCTTTGCCGTTGGTTCACCTTCCAATGGCCACCACAGCCGGCGCACCGCGCTGATCCGATGGCAGGAGCCAGGTTCTTCTCCTGGTCTCCCATGGGGTGCAGGGCCCAAGCACTTGGGCCATCCTCCACTGCACTCCCTTGCCATAGCAGAGAGCTGGCCTGGAAGAGGGGCAACCGGGACAGAATCCAGCACCCCGACCGGGACTAGAAGCCGGTGTGCCAGTGCCGTAAGGCGGAGGATTAGCCTAGTGAGCCGCGGCGCCGGCCAAAACTAAAGTTTTAATAATAGTAGCCGGGGCTGGCACCGTGGCTCACTTGGCTAATCCTCTGCCTGTGGCACCAGCACCCCGGGTTCTAGTCCCAGTCGGGGCACTGGTTACTAGTCACAGTTGCTTCTCTTCCAGTCCAGCTCTCTGCTGTGGCCCGGGAGTGCAGTGGAGGATAGTCCAAGTGCTTGGGTCCCTGCACCCGCATGGGAGACCAGGAGGAAGCACCTGGCTCCTGGCTTCGGGTTGGTGCAGGGCTGGCTGTAGCAGCCATTACGGGAGTAAACCAACAGAAGGAAGACCTTTCTCACTGTCTATAACTCTCACTCTGTCTCTCTCTAACTCTGCCTGTCAAAAAATATTAATAATAGTAGCCAGGGGGACTTCCGCATGTCCATTCCTGATCCCTGTGAATGTACCTGGAACGGCTGTAGAAGATGGCCCCATATTTGGGCCTGCGTCACCCACAGGAGAGACTTGGGTGGAGGACATGGCTCCTGGTTTTGGCCTGGTCCAGACCTGACCTTGATAGTCATTTGGGAAGTCAATCAATAGAGAGGTTTCTCTCACCCTCTGTCTGTGACTCTGCCTACAAATAAATAAAATCAATCTTATAAAATACAGATGTCTAATAGTAGTAGACAACAAGGTCAGCTAGGACGGAACTGAGGGAAAGCTTTTTGAGTCATTGTTAACAATTTAAAATTAGTTCTTAATCATGACAAAGTTGAAAGTTTATATCAAAAAAAGACTTTTTTAAAAGATTTTTTTATTTTATTTGAAAGTCAGAATTACACAGAGAGAGGAGAGGCAGCGAGAGAGAGAGAAATCTTCCATCTGATGGTTCACTCCCCAGTTGGCCGCAACAGCCGGAGCTGCTCTGATCCACAGCCAGGAACCAGGAGCCTCTTCCCGGTCTCCCTTGTGGGTGCAGAGGCCCAATGACTTGGGCCATCTTCTGCTTTCCCAGGCCATAGCAGAGAGTTGGATCAGAAGTGGAGCGGCCAGGTCTTGAACCGGCGCCCATATGAGATGCTGGCACTTCAAGCCAGGGCGTTTCAAGCCAGGGTGTTAACCCACTGCGTCACAGCACCAGCCCCAAGAAAAGACTTTTGACAGTAAACTCATCCAGCTTTCAACAAAGTGTGCTAGAAAATAATTTTACAGTTCTACCCATCAAGAGAATCAGTTTATTTCTCTACCTTTTGAATCTGTTTTTGCCCAGGTGGCTTACTTAGATCAGTGGACCAATAGCTAACCTGAAATAAGCAGAGGCTTACATAGTCCTTAGATATTGCTGTTGCCTCTCTTTCTATTGGTAAACCACAGGCCAGCAGATGAATAAGACTAAGCTAGCCTATTGGAAGCTGAGCGACTATGCATTCTAGATACTCCAGCTAATCTAGCTCACTATCCAGACATATACATAAGGCAATCCCAGAAGTCTTAGTTCCGGAAGAGCTGGCAGCTGACAGCAGAGATAAGCTGAAGTGCTTAAGATACACATAGCAAACTAACTGACCCAAAGAATTGTGAACAAATAAATGTTTTTTGTTTGATGTCTCTAAAATTTGGTATAATGTGTTACATGGCAAAAATTACATGATATGAAAATCATAAAAATGATAAACATTAAAACTTCACCAAGTCAATGAGAAAGCAAATATTTAAGTATCAGCAAGATTACTGATCAGATCTTCATTCCCAAATAAAGTATGAGTTTTCTCTTCTCTTTTTGCACATAGCATGCTATGATGTTATTCCATTTGGTTAGCATCTCCCACAGAGCCAGGAATTCTGAGGGGTAGAAATCATTTGTACCTTGACTCCTGTTATGTTCCTATTATTTTTCATTGTGCCTCATGTAAAGCAGGTGTTTAATAAATGTTTGTTAGATGAATAACTTACATGACTGCCAGAATATAAGGTTATAGCAAATGACATGCATGTATGTTTCTCAAGATATACAAGAAGGTCAGATATTTGATGAAGCAATTAGATGACATTTGGAGTGCCAAGATTCCAAATTAGTGTGCCCAGGTTTGAGCCCTGATGCTGTTTTGAATATCAGATTCCTAATAATGTATACTTTGAGGGTAGCCAAGTATGGCTCAGTGCTTGGGTCCATACCACTCATATGGGAGACCTGGATTGAGTTCCAGGCTCTTGGTTTCAACCAGACCCCAATGTGGGTGTTGAAAGCATTTAGGGGAATGAACCAGCAGATAGAAGATTCTCTTTCTCAAGTAAATAAATATTTTTAAATAACATGAATACCTCAACATTGGCTTAGAATCTTATAACTGACTTCCCCTGAGATTTTTTTCATTTTATAAATTTAATTTCTTTTTTACAGATTTGTTTATTTATTTGAAAGAGTGATAGGGAGAGACAGAAAAAAGAGATCTTCCATCTGCTGATTCACTCCCAAAATAGCCACAATAGCCAAGGCTGGACCAGGCAGAAGAGAGAAGCCTGGAATTCCATCCAGTTTCTCACATGTGGCAGGGGACCAAACACCTGGATTGTCTTTTGCTGCTTTTCTAGGCATACTAGCAAGGAGCTGAATTGGAAGTGGAGCATCTGGGATTGCAACTGGCACTCTGATATAGGATGCATGGGTCCCAGAGGGAGGCTTAACCACTGTGACACAATGCTAGCCTCAGGATTTCTCTTTCTTTCTTTTTCTTTTTTAAAATTTCAATAAGACAGGAAGACACAAACAAGAGAGATCTTCCTTCCACTGGCTTATTCCCCATGTGCCCACAAGATCTGGGGCAGGGACAGGCTGAAGCCAGGAGCCTAGAACTCAATCCGAGTATACTAGGTGGTGACAGTGACCTAAGCGCTTCTACAATCACCTGCTGCCTTCCAGGGTGCACATTAGCAGGAAATTGAAAATGGAAGCAGAAACTGAACTCAAACACATACATTCCAGTATGGATGGAGGTACCCCATCAGCATCTTAACCAATGCACCAAATTCCTACCCCTCACCTAGCTACTGAAAAGAACATGCTTCTTTTTCTATAACAAACTCTGATACCTACTGTTGTGTTTCCAACTCCCATCTCAACTCCTCAACTAAGGTGAACGCTGTATTCTGTCCTGGTCAAGTCATCTCAGACTTTTTGGGTAACTCTTCTTCAGTGTTAGCCCACCTAGACACTGCTAATTTGCCATGGATAGAAACTGGAGTTATTTTTAATGCAGTATGATCAATTTCAACAGATATTAGTATTATTCTACTGTTTCCTGAGTTTTTACCTCTGTTCCATAACCAGAGTTTTTATTGCTTTCAAAATATTGTGTAAATGGCAACATAGTGAACTTAGGTTTCTTATCTATTATATTTAACATCTTTACAAAACAAGCAGGAAAACATCTCATTCCAGTCAGTAGAAACATAATACCAGAATGTAATCTATCTGATTTAATTTTATTAAAATCTAATTCCAAATACTTTATTGTTTTCCATGATGGGTTCATCTTTGGTTCTCAATCACATATCCTCCCTAAGGAACAATCAGTAAGTAGACATAAATCTATGTTTTTACTTGAAGAACATGCAGGCAATACGTGAGGAAACCATGGATGGGGGCCTGAAATCATTGCAGTAGCTTCTTTATCTTGCATCATCTCACTTCTCAACCTAAAGAAGAGGTTGCACATTATGTGATAATGCCCACATTTGTTGTTGGTTTTTTTTTACATGAAAAAAAATATTTAGCCTGTCAAGATAATGAACATGGACTTGGAAAACGTATTTCCTCAATTTTGTAGCCCGTAATGTAATTTGTTCTCAGTGATTCCAGGTTTCTTATTACATTGAAGTGATTTTGATTGTGCCCCAAATGTAATTGCTCTGCTTTGGCTCCGACCAGATGAAGCTGAACTTCAGCAGTTTTCCAAAAACAGTTCTACATCCTCATCTTTTGTGCTCAGAGGCAGACCATTCCCTGAAGGCAGCATGGATGCCTCCCTCTCATTTGTATGCACAGTTTCTGTACGAATGCAGCAGTACAAGATCCTATCCAAATGCATTGTCATTTTTTTTTCTTTCTTAATAGCTACAGTACATTTGATTTACAGCTAGTTCAGCAAACTGTTGTTCTCATTATTGTTGTAAGTTGTGGCAGTTCGATTCCTTTGCTTTTCACATGCCCACGTTACTGCAACTTTTAGGGGACTCTAGTGACATATCATTGACAAAATCAGAACAGCATTACATTTTTCAGTCTATAATTATTCAAAACTAGATATAGAAGATGCCAAGGTGCCAGGACTATGCTTATCAAGTTCTTGTGAATTAATTTAAACAAACGCTAGGCAACTGTTAGTCTAATAAATTTAATGGCAAGTGCAAATGGCTAAAACATTTCATATACTAACACAAAGAATCAAAAATACTGCTTAAAATTTGAAATATCTGAATACTGGCCTACAAGACATTGATTTAAGTTTAGAGAAATATCTGTATTCAGACAAGAAATGGCTTTATTAATTAGATGACATGCATGTTTACATTTCATTAATTGAAAAGGGTCAAAGCTAAGCCTCTAGCATACAAAGAGATGAATTAATTCATATACCAAATGATCTATGGATAAATCTTGGAAAATCCAATTGCCTGTTTTTAATTCTCTTACCTTGCCTACTCAATTAATAAGCAAAATCACAAAACACTGAAGAGATGGATGGATTCAGGTGGCTGTCTTCCATCAGACCAAAATGCATCCATTCCAACCAGTATGTGTGTGTATCTGAATTGAGAATAGTAAGGGTCCCAATTTTAATCTCTAAATCTCGTTAATTTAATTTGACCGTGTTTTATAATGTTCTTAGTATGTTATTGCATCTTACCAATGAATGGTTAAGTGGAGACCTGGATAAGATGTATGATATTTTGAGATGACTAAAGAATTTTTTGCAGAATATAAAATAAAGTTTAATTTGTTTGTTTGAAAGGAAGAGAGTGAGAGTGAGAGTGAGAGAGAAGGAGGGAGGGAGGGAGGGAGGGAGGGAGGGAGGGAGAAATCATCCATTCACTGGTTCATCTCCAAATGGCCTCAACAGCTAGGCATGGGTTGGGCTAAAAGGAGGAGCCAGGAACTCCATCCTGGTCTCCTACATGGAGGGCAAATACTTGAGCCACCATCTTTTACCACTCAGAGTATGAGTTAGCAGCAAGCTGGGAAAAATAATAGAAGCTGGACTCAATCCCAGGCTCCTTTATATGGGATATGTTTATCCCAAGTAGTGTCTTAAGCTTCTCCACCATAATGCATGCCCCTAGAATAGAACTATTTATTTCTTTTTTTTAAGAAAACTTTTATTTAAAAAATATAAATTTCAAGAGTATAACTTTTGGATTATAGAGGTTTTCGCTCCATAACCACCCTCCCACCCGCAAACCATCACATCTCCTACTCCCTCTCCCATCCCATTCTTCATTAAGATTCATTTTTAATTATCTTTATATACAGATCAACTTAGTATTTACTAAGTAAAGATTTCAACAGTTTGCACCCACACAGACACACAAAGTATAAAGTACTGTTTGAATATTAGTTTTACTGCTAATTCGCATAGTACAACACATTAAGGACAGAGATCCTACATGGGGAATAAGTGCACAGTGACTTCTGTTGTTGATTTAACAATTGACACTCTTATTTATGACATCAGTAATCATCTGAGACTCTTGTCACGAGTTGGCAAGGCTATGGAAGCCTCTTGAGTTCATTAACTCCGGCCTTATGTAGACAAGGACTTAATGAAAGTGGAAGTTCTCTCCTCCCTTCAGAGAAAGGTACCTTCTTCTTTGATGGCCAGTTCTTTCCACTGGGATCTCACTCACAGAGATGCATAGAATTATTTCATGGGAATATTTGATTGTAATGATGGAGCACCCTGAGCTAGTGGGCTTGGCATTTGACTTATCATATGGTGGTCTACATAACATTCACGCGTTTTGAGGATGCCAGCGCCCAGAGAAACAATGGTAGAAGCTAGGAAACATGGTAGTACTGGGGCTCAGTAATAGGCCAGAAGAATTTAGAAGGAAATCTGCCAGTGACATTCGATTGCTGGAATTTTTCAGAGAACCTGGATGCCTATTTGATCCAACCCTTAGTTATATTTTGCATTGTACTGCAATGAAATCTCCACTTGACACTTCAGTGCTTTAGCTTCAAATTTTATTTGAAAGTTGTGTACACCTAAAAGCTGGTGAGTGTCAACGTGAGGGAGATGGGAGGATAAAGGATAAAGGAAAATGATCTGGGCATTACCTTTGTGTTAACTCACGGAGACAGGAAAAAAGAGCACCCCAGAGGTTTCTTTTTAGAAGTTATTTAAAGTTTTAAATAAAATTCTTAAACTTTCAGAAATGTAAATATAATACAAGGAACATTATTTCTTGGAGCACTGTGATAGTAAATTGTCATGTTACCACATTACAATGTTTAGTGCATATTTCTTGTAAATAAGGGAATTTTTTTCTTTTTTTCTTTTTTTAACTTTTATTTAATAAATATAAATTCCAAAGTACAGTTTTTGGATTACAGTGGCTTTTCCATCCCCCATAACTTCCCTCCCATCCGCAACCCTCCCATCTCCAGCTCCCTCTCCCATCCCATTCACATCAAGATTCATTTTCAATTATCTTTATATATAGAAGATCAATTTAGTATATATTAAGCAAAGATTTCAACAGTTTGCACCCACACAGAAACACAAAGTGTAAACTACTGTTTGAGTACTAGTTATAACATTAATTCACATTGTACAACACATTAAGGATAGAGATCATACATGAGGAGTAAGTGCACAGTGACTTCTATTGTTGACTTAACAATTGACACTCTTGTTTGTGGCGTCAGTAATCACCCTAGGTTCTTGTCATGAGTTGCCAAGACTATGAAAGCCTTTTGAGTTTGCCAACTCCGATCTTGTAAATAAGGGTATTTTCAAACATTATCCCATACAAATATCAGAATAAGATTAATATTGACATGCTGTCCTCATTTTGTTGTTAGACCTCAACCTACTTTTCTAGTTTTCCTGGTAATGTCCTCTGTAGCAAAAAGATCCAGTTCAGCATCGCAGTTTGTGTTTAGTTGGCATGTCCCTTTAGTTTTCTTCAGTCTGCAATGGTTTCTTGTCCATTGCTTTATTTTTATATCATTAAACCTTTGAAAGCGAAGAGGCTATTATTTTGTGGAATGTCCCTCAGGTTGGATTGGATGATGTTTCTTCAAAATTATTTTCATATTATACATTTGGGGTCTCATTTAAATTTAACTTAACACTCTTCTGATTTTAATACTGTAATCCCATGTATTCCTGGTGATATGACTAGGGATATCACTAAACTGTGTGGTCCTTTCTGCTTTTTACACTTGATCTTAGCCAAAAGGCCGAGAAGTGATCTATCTCTCTTTGCTTTTTAACATCCTATTATGTACCATACAATTTAAATTTATCCCATTACTGATGATGCTGACATTGATTATTTGGCTGAGGTAGATTCTGCCTACCTTCTCTACTGTAATGTTTCCCATTGATAAATATTTTGTAGGAGTTCTGTTAAGCATTTTGCTTCTCAACAAAAGTGTTATGCAATTAAAATAGGATCTTGAATCCTGATTTTATTCCGTGAGTTACAATCACTATTTTTCATGTGTGTTGAGATGTCTTATATTTATTCAGTGGAAACCTCTTACCTTCTGGCACCTTAGTGTTTAGGCTCAAATGCATCAATATTTGAGAATCTTACTTTCTGGAACCAGAATATATTTCAGTATCTTTTTATGTTTTCTTTATCTCAAACCTAAGATCAGCCATATCTGCAAGGAACACTATTTTCTTGTAAGTACATAATGATGTTTAGAAAATAATATCCCGTGGTACATGTGCTTGTTTATACTCTGATATTACTTTACCCTAGTCCTGCCTCTGTGCCAGAGCCAGATTCTCTATATTTACACATCCTGTCTGCCTGTCTCTCCATCCATCCATTCATTCATCTATCCATCCATTCACATATATACCTCTATATCTATCTAATCTATCACCAATTTATCATACCTATGCACCCCATCTATGATCTATCATGAATGTATCTATGAAAACCATGAGTTCACATGATCAGCATAGTTAGGGTGATGAAAAATAATGATAATATACTCTATGCATATTTTTAAAATCTGTAAGACAGGTTGCAAGTGTGTCTTCACCATAAAGCTATGATAAATAAGAAGTCAGATATCTTTACAAGATTAGATCATTACATGATGTATACATCTATCAAGTATCACATGGTACCCCATAGGTTTATATAATTTTGTTACATATATCAGTTAGAAACAAAACGTAACACCATATTTGTAGTGGTGTATTCTAGATTTTTCCCTTTTCATGTTTGTAACTTCCTTTAACTAATAAAGTTAGCTCCCATCATTGCTATTTTCTTTATTTATTTTCTCAAGCTACCTGAACATAATATCCCTGTTCTCCCTATCCCAATTGTCAGCCATGATTACAAACATGTGCACAACCACCTGACCTGGTTGTAACTGACATGTTCTGAGATGCTATGCTTCCCTTCCATGTGGTGTTTTCACATAGTTTTAAGACCTAATTTTTCATAAGGAAAGGGATTGAAAAAAATGAAGGGAAAGAAAGTGGAAGAGAGAAGTATTCTAAAATAATGAGACCAAAACTTAATTGGAACAGCAAATCATCATTAGAGAAGATCAAATAAACAAAAGATGTTTTGAAATTTCCTACAAGATAAGAGAAGAAAAAATCCAAAAGTAATAGTCAAACACCAAAATAGATGTGATCCTAGTTAATATATGAGTGAAAATTATAACTAAAAAGTTTCTCTATAAAGATGCATTTTATAAGGCAATGGAACAATTAGATATTATTTCTAGGAAACGTCTAGATACAATTAGGAATGACACAAAGGTTATCTTGAGCAAACCTCAATTATTCATTCATCCATTCATTAATCATATATTTGGGTAAATATTTGAGAGCTTATGATTTGTCAGACATATCACAATACACAGGAAATACAAAGATAATGACTGCCTGACTAATCTTTCTTTTCACTCTGAATATTTTCTCTTCAGCCTATTCCCCTCCCAACAAGTTACTGATAAGTCTCCCTGGTCAAAAAGAAGACAAGGTTGAATACATTGCTCAATGCTCAGTGAACACTCTTTTAGTGATTTATTTATCTGAGATAGAGTTTAATTTTATAGTATGATGATGGGAGGAAGATGAAGAAAGATAATAGAACTTTAGCCACTGTAACATTATAGCTATTGTTGGAAATATTTAATAATCAGTACAGCAATGGTCTAATAAAAGGAGATGATAGTTATCAACAACTGCTGCCTCCATATGTATATATTAGGTAACTATTAAACCTTAAATTTTAAATTAAATTTGTTGGTAATTGAGAAAGAAAAGAAGTTCAGAATACGATGTAATTGGAAAATGAGATATGAATGTGGGGAAGAAGAGAAGGAAGAGGAAGTAGAAAGGCTCAGCATTTGGGTCAGGAAAAGTCAAAGAATTGAAAGCATGAGTCCTAAGGCATGGGGGCGGGATAAATGAAGGTAGAGGGGTTTGTCCCATTGGTGAGGTGGGTTTTGGAGCCTAGAGAATAAAGTTTCTACCTGATTAGTGACAGACTAGAACACAGGTGTTGGAGTTTGGGGTTAGGTAGAATGTTTCTATATGCTGTTCCTAAAAGTGCTGTTTAATAGATCATGGGTTGTTTATTAAATCTCTTCCCAATTGTCTCTGGGTCATTGTATCCAGGAACGGCACATCCACTGTCCAGCGTTCTGTGACTCTCACATGCCATGAGCGGTGGGTGGTCGCAGTGCTGAGATGCCTGACTTCCCAGAGACATCCCAGGGTCCTGTGCTGAGGCTTTTCTACCTCAGATAAAATGTCATCTCTTTATCTAACAAAAGCTTTCTGGACGTGCACTTCTCTGCCAGGCTAAGTGGTATACGCACATACTTTTGGGAAGAGAGTGACCTAATCTGATTGTACTTGAGTTTTCTCTGCTGTCTGCTTTCAGCTCCAATTAATCTCTCTCTTGAAATGAGAATGCTAAGACCAGTGGGCAACTGACCCAGAGGAGAGCCCTAGGCTACTAAAGAGTCTAGGTGAGGAGTAGGGTGATCAGTTCATTTTCATGTGTCTGGAACCTTCCTAATTTGAATATGAAAGCCCTGAGTTTTAGGAAACTGTTCCATCCTGGACACACCAGGACAACTGGACACAGCAGCACGGATATGTGAGCAGAGTATTTTCTCCCGTGGGTCAGGTTGGAGCCTGGAACACATTGTAAAAAGCCTTAAAGATGACGCTCTGCATCAAAACACTGGGAAGAGCCTGTCTTACATGCATCCATGTGTCTCCAAAGGCAGAGTTGATGTATTTGATTTTGGGACTATTCACCTGACACACAGCAAGTAAATCTCTTACACTGGGACGTGGGGAAGAAAGGAAGTATTTATTTGCAATGTGAAGAGCCAAAAGGCTGGGAAATCTATCATGTAGTTCCTAGGCTCCTTGTAAGAAATCTTATGGATTGAAGTTAGGATTGAGGCTGGGTGTTCAGCATGTATGCATGTTCCTGGTTGGTCTGCAGTGTTCTTGTCCCCAACTTAATTAGGGATATCAGGTTCTTTTGGAAATTGTAGTGTTGACAAAGGAGATTTCCTTCATGGGTGGTAGTTAATGTTTTACTTGCAGCCTGGGGCTCCTGGAAAATCCAAGACATGCCTGAACCTCAAGATAAATGATATTATGAGTCTCATGGTCAGGGGTCCTGTGGGGCTGGCTGTACCTTCCTCTTCACAAAATGAGTTTGTTTAGTAACAGGCTGATTTGCAAACATAAAGTCGGGCAGAAGAAATTTGAAGCTCAGAGAAGAAGTCTGAGAAACTGTAGGAGACTAGGGCCTCATAATACATAGTTTCTGTAGCAGTGGCATTGGAGAGCGGCTCAGTGTCAAATGTGTGTTCTGTGAGTTGTGTTCCCTATTACCACTGGCTAACTGAGAATTTATCAGATGTAGAAACTATACCTTTCCTATCAGGATACAGATTCAAGAAGGGAAGGGACCTTTTCTCCCCTTATCAGATTCCACAGGCAATCTATAAATATAGACAGTGTTCTTGAAATTCAGAGGCATACCTCTGAATTGACTACTCTAAATAAATGTGACATCACTATTGGTATAAAGAATAGGTTTACACTACATTAAACTTAAATATAGGGAAGGCTTAGTTCATCATGAAAATTGCTTCCAATGAGAAGGCAACATACATTAGGATATTTGTGTTGGTAGTATTCTATGAAGACATTTCTGGAAAGCAAAATCTGAACAAAGCAGAAATAAAATCCTCACATCCTCATTGTGTATCTTACTGGCTATAAATTAATGTAGTCACACTGTTATTAGTGACAGCCAAATCATAAAAATTATGAATCACAATAATAAATACATACTAACCCTATAGAATGTTCACAATTGAGTGCTATTGTTGAAAAGATGCATAAAGTAATAAGATTGGGTTTCATTAAAAAGCCTAATTTTCCAAATGCTCCACTGAATCTGCAGGGCATTTAAGAACGCCTTCAAACATTTCTGCTCTGCACCGGCATACCCAGTGGTAGTATGGCTCAAAGAGTTCAGAACTATGTATACCTCAGTTACCATTCTCTTCCTGCCCCACACCCACAGCACTCATCAGTTAAGACAATTAGCTGAACAAGACACACCTCGTCATAGCCATAGAACTTTCTCAGGATTTAGGTATGACATGAAGTTTAAGTGAATAAACACAGCTAATTAAGTAAAAACTGACACAAATTACTGCATAACAATTGACATCTGGCATTTTCATAGCTGTCATGTGTCAGATATGCAAGAGAGTTTTATATTGCAGCTTAAAAAATAGCAATAGTAGAGGCATTCTTTATTAGTTCAGGAGAAAAATACTTCTTTAAAAAAAACTACCTCTTTTCTTCTTGATTTTATCTTAAATAGATAAACTCAGTATTGCCCTTTATTATGAAGGAATAAATAAGTATAGCTAAGAAACATAAGAGAAAGATTATGCCTTTTATTCTCAATCCAAGATAAGCCCTAGATTCAAATGTGGACTACTGAAAGTGATGTTAAATTAGTATTAGGATATTCAGTGTATCAGGAAATGAATTTGTGGTACTATTAATAAAATACTCATGTGACTTTGGTCACATGACCATGAATGCTCATTATGTCATATAACAGTCACCCTTGTAGTAAACAATTCCAGAGATTATGAAATGAGTGGTGTAATTATGTCTAGGCTACTATTCAGACTCTTTATAATTTCCTTGATATTTTGTGCATGCTATTGTCGACTCTGTGCCACAAGAAGCCAAGGCAAGAATGGTTGTGTCATCTTCATTATATTTAACAAGGAGAACAAAATTTTATCCTAGGTAAGACTTCAGGACATTTGCTCTCCTTTTATTCACCAGGTTCATAACACACACTTATGGATAACATGTTCCTTGGAGAGGTGGGGAAGGTCCATGACTGGCTTTGATTAGACATTGTCATTTACTTGTTGGGACCAGAGAGGGACCACTTTCCTAGATCATATTGAAATAAATTGAGTTCATATTAATAAAAAAGAAGGATATTATATATAGAAGCAAAATAGGTGTTGGGAGTATCAAATGAGATGACATGGTAGGGATATGTGTTAAAATGTAAATCTACTTACAAATTCTTCATTATATTATTGATGGCTTGAGCCAAACTGACAAGTAAAATTGTTAGTGTTTATAATGCAGGTGTATACAAATTACTAAGTTACATGAAACATCAGTGTCCAAATATTAAAGGAAATAAAAAACTCTCCAACTGATTTTAATGATAATCCTTTCTTAAGGACTCTTGATTTATATTATTGTGGTAGAGAAAGAGTAAAAAGATATAAGGGGCCAGCACTGTGGCTCACTTGGTTAATCCTCCACCTGTGGTGCCGGCATCCCATATAGGCGCCGGATCCTAGTTCTGGCTGCTCCTCTTCCAGTCCAGCTCTCTGCTGTGGCCTGAGAGGGCAGTAGAGGATGGCTCAAGTGTTTGGGCCCCTGTACCTGCGTGGGAGACCAGGAGGAAGCACTGGCTCCTGGCTTCGGATTGGTGCAGCACCAGCCGTAGCGGCCATTTGGGGGGTGAACCAATGAAAGGAAGACCTTTCTCTCTGTCTCTCTCTCTCTCTCTCACTGTCTAACTCTGTCAAAATAAATTTAAAAAAAGAAAAAAAATACAAAAGACATAAATTCTAGCAATTTATAGAGTTAAACATACATATTTTCTTTGTTCCCTTCTGAAGCTCCAAAGAAAGCAATTTATATAAACAGATAAGTAAAAACAAATATTTAGAAGATGAAGATGATCATAGTATTTGGTACAACCCCAGACAGATGGTATAAAGAGGATTGAGAAAAAAGGGACGAAGATCAAAGCATCATGGTTTCTTATAGAAAGACCCTAAAATACGATAATTTAGTCTGGAAGCATGAAAAATCTGAAAAAAATAGAGATACCAAACAATATTGAAGTCAGGGGTCCAAAAGTGAGAAATTAGATGAAGGACAAGTTCATGCCCAAATATTTTTCCTCTGAGCTTACACAGTTCTCCTTGCTCAACCTGATAGAGCAGATGATTATTCTGTGGTTAAACAAAGAGCCCCTGTGAATAGCAGGCAAAGATGAATAACAAACCAAGCAATACATTATTGGAAACAAGCAAGTTAATTGAAATCTCATTAATGGATAGTGATATAGCCAACTTCTTTTACACTGTTAGCCACCAAAATGTTGTTTTCCACACTGATACTTTCCACCACCAGAGATTGCTCTCTGGAGAAATGGGCCAAAATGAGAAAAATACCAAGAGATGCTGACAAGGGTTTGGTATGTATTCCTCCTATAGTAAATCTCCCTGTTAACTGAGACCTCTCCAAGACACACGGAGCTCCACATCTACATTTACTCTCTCACTGTTTGGCTTTTTCTTAGTTATGAGCAGGAACCAATGATCACCAGACACTTAAAGAAAGATTGTTATTAGAAAGGGATCAAGAGAACAGACCAGCACGCAATCAAAAAATGTAAAGGAAACAAATGAACTCAGAGGAAACAGAATCAGTTCAATATAATAAGTTAAAAAAAGAAATAGTAGAAATATTAAAGATAATGTTGAGAGAGTACAGAAAAGTTGAAAATAGAAAAAATGAAAAATATCAAAGGAACTCTCAAAAAAATCCAATATCCAACTAATATAAATTCTGAAAGGATAGATAATTGCCTAAAATAAAGAAAGGAGAATTTCCAAAACACATTCAAGATAATTTTTCTTTTCTTAAAGCCAACCATTTCCAGTTTGAAAATTTTCACCAGAAATCTAACATATGACATGGAAAATGGTCCACACATTTACATCATAATACATGTGGGATACCAGGAATTAACAGAACATCCTCAAAGCTTCCCACAAAAACGTCACTTCCACTCTCACTGCAGTAAGAACAAATAACATGTCAAGGATCTCAAAATATTGGTGTCTGGTTTCTCGACTACAGTAGGAAGTTAGGACCAAACAGTCCACTAAAAGGTTTGAGTAAATATGATATCTGGCTTATACTTGTTTTAAACAAATTTACAATCGAGCATGATTAATCAAAGCAAGCTGAATCAGCTAAATATTAAAGGTACTTCTAATATATCCTTGATCTGAAAGCTTTTGGTAGATTTCCTATATTAAAATGGTACTAAACCAACAGAATATAGAGAATCAAGATAACGGGGTGTCAACAAAGGAAAAATTTTCCACCGTGATTGAGAGGATGCTACCTAGGATTGCAAGTTAGTATCAGCCTAGAGAAAGTAGATAACTTTGGAGCAGTATGATATACGGAGACCCAAGAGCATTCTTGCCAGTGATGAATGCTTTCTATATATTCCCTGAGGTATCTGAATATACTTGAATCAGAAAGAGAAATAGAGTCCTATCATACAGTGGTTCACTTCCCAAATGGACACAACAGTCAAGTCTGCACCAAACTGCATCCAGGAGCCCGGAACTCCATCCTAGTGTCCCACAGGGGTTAGGAGGGACCCAAGCAATAATTTCAAGGAACTCAAAATTGTATTTTCTCACCAAAGGAGATAGTGTGATAGTCATACTAGTACTTTAATCAGGCAAATGATTTTTAAATTTTATTTTACTCTTGTTATTACTTATATTGATTATCATAAATAAGGCTTTCTTTATTGTCAACTTTCCAACTTTATTGCCAACTTTCCCACGTTGGCAACATTTGTATCATATTTCTCTCTATTTTTCACACATTCAGATGAATTAATAGCTTTAAAAAGTAATTAACAACAGAATTTTTTAAGAAGATTTATTTATTTATTTATTTATGAGGCAGTTTTACAGAGATAGGGAGAGATCTTTTATTTGCTGTCTCACTCACCAAATGTTCACAAAAGCCAGAGTTGAGCTGATCTGAAGCCAGGAGCCAGAAGCTTCTTCCAGGTCTCTCACATGGGTGCAGGAGCCCAAGCACTTGAGCATTCTTCTGCTGCTTTCCCAGGCCATCAGCAGGGAGCTAGATCAAAGTGAAGCAGCTGAGACTTGAACTGGCACCCATATGTGGGTGCCACAGGTGGAGGCTTAACCTACTACGCCACAGCATCGGCCCCAAGAACAGATTTGCAGATGGTACTCAGGTACATCCTTGTCATGATCAAATAAATTAGTCCTCTTCAGCAGTGAACCAAATAGTGAAACTCATCTTACTTATTGTTAATTCCAAGTTTAATAGGAAAGGAAAGCATATAAAGCATTAATTTAACTGATTTGCCACTGTTTGTATCTTTTAAAATGTTTCCCCACAAATAAGCAACCATTTTTAGTATTCCACCTGTATCTGTGAACTAAGGTTCAAAAATGCAAAATTTCACTTAATTCAAGCTGATAACTCACTTGCTTTAAAAAGCTTTCATTGTATGGGCTGTAAAAATCAAGCAATTACTTGCTTTATTGAAAAGAATTCAAGGTTTCTTGAATGCAGAAACTAAGTTTTCTGCCTTGCTGTTACTCCACCCAGTGAGACGGGCCAGTGAATGCTTACGATTTCAAAACTCCAGGCAATGAAGTCCTGGTAGAATACTTAATAGTAGGAAAACCAAATGCTATAAACATTAGGTTGCTACTTCATCTTCCTTCTCTTCCTCTTTGTTTTTCCTTGGCCTACTCTTCACTGCTACTATGGATGATGATGATGACGAAGAGGTAGTACTAGTTGTATTTTTGGAAAATACCTTCGGTAATCTTCATTATGAAATGTATCTCTTTCCTCCTAAAAATCATGTCTGCCTCTTAGATTGCAAGAGTTAGAGGCAAGTCTGAGAGAAGAACACAGAGAAAAACCATTCCTGAGTATTAGAGGCAATTACCTCAGGAAATTTCTTGTATGCTTTTAAAGAAAATGAATCATAATAGCTTCTAGAAATCCATATATCTGAAATAGAACAATGCAGCTGTAGCAAATAAGCTCTACTTATGCACTCGTTTGTTCTAAGCTTTTCTTTTTTTTAATTGTTTCTCAAAGTCTATATAGATAGTGATGCTTTTTGCTACAACTTCATAAAAGCTGACTAAAATGGCTTACATGATAAGAAGCTTACTTCAAGAAGGCTAGAGGCAGATGGTTCGCACATTGGTTAGTTCAGGAGTTGAATGATACCGTCAGTCTCTTTCCTTCTTTTTGCTCTATTATGTTCAGAGTTGACTTTTGGCTACGGGCTGTCTCACAAACATATTTCTAACCAGGAGGGTTTTCAACAGCTGATGTAACAAAGTTCAGTTTCACATGTTGCGTCTCAAACAGGAGAACTGTTCCGTGACATTATGGGCATTTGTGTACTGCTTTCACATGGAAATTAGTGTCTTCATGTATCTGAAGTGAAAGACTCAAATGGTGCTTCCTTTGTGTTTCCGGTTTCTCCTCGCCTCTTCTGTGCTTTTTGAGAAAGAGGAGCATTGTGCCTGTCTTACAACTGATTAGGTCTTGCACAGTAAACTGTTAATTTATCACATTCTTATCAACTGGAATAGTGTTCATATGTGAGTATATTGCATTTCATTTGTTATAACAAATACAATTTCCAAAGGCCCAGAAGAGTACAGATACATGACCTATATAGTAAATTAGGTTCTGTCTATACTTGCATGTTACCTTGTGTTGATGTGTGACATTGTGCTGCGGATAAAGAAAACATGTCATAATCAAATAGGAAACATTATGATATATTTATATTGATAAACTCAGTGATTTTCTCTGAAAAAGACTAAAATAAAACTATGAAAAACACTTTCCTAAAATAATGTTAAAACATTTTTTGTTTTTTCTTTTTCAGCTACCACTGGTTTTATTTTTCTACCATAAACAGATGGAAACATTACCTAGTTTCAGCGGTTTTTTAAATTATTAAACACTTGAAAAGTACATTGTTATTATTATATTAAACAATATCTAAATCACTTTCTAAAACTTCTCATTTTAGTTTGAATGATCAATGTTACTTCCATTCATCTCATTAAGATTTAAAATTTTCCATATATATTAATTACTTCTTTGGGGTTTTAAAAGTTTCTTTTTAAAGTTTGAGAGACAGAGACAGGGAGAAAACTCCCACCCATTGCTTCACTCTCCACATGCTTGTAATGGCTTAAGCTGGGAGTCAGCTATGCAATTCAGGTCTCTATCAGGCTAAGTAAAAACCCATTAGCCTGAGCCATTATGGCTCCTTCCAAGGGTCTGCACTGACAGGAAGATGGGGTCAGGAAGTGGGACCGCGAATTGAGCTCGGGTACTTCAACACGGGATGTGCATGTTACAGCTGCTAGGCTAAATGTCTATGCTCAATAATTACATGTTTATTAAACCGGGAAACTCAGGAACAGAAGTGAGTCTTTGAATCTTTCATTTCAAATTAGATTCCACATAGATAAAATTTCTTTAACAAACATAATGACTTAGCAATCTCATAATACCAAACCAAATGGACAGGAATAATGTTGAGCTATACTTTCATATAGAGGTTTTTGTGAATTTAGATATATGGGAATAAATTTGGCTCAAGTTGTTTAAATCTTATAAATACCAGAAGAATATACTTTTTCCTAGGAATGTGTTCTACAAAAAGGGAAAGTAGTGTCAATTCTGTGATTTTAGCAAATTTAGGAAGGCAATATTCATTTGATTTTTTTGATGACATGCATTTGTTGTGTTATAAACGAATATTTGCTAGGTTTGAAGTGACAAATCCGTATTTTTGGTCCCCTCTAAATGAGACTCTGCTAAAATGAATACCATTAGACTAGGCAACTTGTTTCCATTATCTTTCATTTCAATTCAGTATTCCCTTAATTCTGCATTTCAATTCAAGAATAATTTTATGGGTCTGAGAATAAATCACACACATAACCATGAGAAGCACAGGTTTTCATAATTATATCCTTAGGCAACTAATATAACTTCCATCTTAGATTCATTTTTGGGTACAGCCAACTGTTTTGACTCTAAATCTAAGGAATTTATATCCATTTTTTTTTTTTTTGGTCAACTGATGCTAATTTTCTGTAGCAGGTCATCTTGCTGCACAAATGCCCAGAAAAGCAGAGGAGACCCCTGCCAAATATAACCTAGTTGCCCTTGAAATGTGCTAGCTTAAGTTAAGTTTGCCAGTAAAAAAGTACAATAAATAAAAACAAGGACAGGACGTGTTGACTTGAATCTAGGTCATCAACATCTATGTGGACTGGACTGAGAAAGGTTGATCTCTTAGCTTGTAATTAGAAAATTTCCAAATTGGGAGTAATTGTTACAGGTATTATTTAATATAGAATTATTGGCATGTGTTTAAGAGGAATCAGTACTAAAAATGTGGAAAATAGTATTTTTAGAGCCAAGCATGCATGAAGTACTTACAAAAAGATATTGTATTTTCCATGGATGCATATAAATGCAGTAAAACTTCAGTGGGTTATATAACAAACTCATGACAGTGGTTTCCTGTAGAGAATGATAAAGGGCTGGACAGAAAGCAAAGGAGATTTTGAAGTGATATGGTTTTCTATCCTTTTCTAAATTTATTCTATGTAAAGCTATGTATTAGCCACTTTCTCGAAAATTTGATCAGGTTTAGCTATATTAGTCAGCTTTTCATTATTATGTAACAAATACCCTAGAGGAATTAGACAGGAAGGAATTGGGTTGATTTTTGCTTGCAGTTTTGGAGGGACACAAGCCAAATCTAGGTGGAGACATTAGTTCAGGCATTTGATTGAGGTGGGGGAATTGTAAGGGGACTATCACACGGTAAGCTGGGAAGCAGAAAGAGACAGGAGAAAATGCTCTTTCCTGATGATGTTCCCGTGGTTAGAAGCCAGAGGCTCCACTTCAGCAACTCGGTCCAATCCAGCGACCTCTCCAAGGTTCTGTTCTCACACACCACAGTTGATCATGCCTCTCCCCTCTTAGTGCTCTCAGCCCATGACTTCGGGAAAAAACAATTGCAGGTTGGAGAGTCAAACCCTGCAAGCATACAGTTAGCTGATTACTCTTGTGCTCATTTAAAATTCTTTCTGGAAAGCTTAAATTTCCATGTCTTTTTCTAAATCTCAATAGAAAATATTTTTGCTGTGTTTTCTATTTCACTTTTAATTCTCAAAATCAACCTGATATGGATAACAAAACTGCTTATCTGTCTGTCTATCCATGTATCTATCCACTGGCCATTTATTTTTTTTTCTTGTAATAATCACTCATTTTCATACAAATGTTATGTGCGTGCTTTTACTTTTTAAAAATCTCCAGCTGCCTTTCTTCTTTTGGGGCACCGAGCAGCTCATTACTCAGTGAAAAGCAAAACTACTTTAGCTTTCTCTAGGGGAGAAAAGAGACCCATAAGGATATTGGAATAGAATCATAGTCACTTCACTCACATCCCAATGGATGGGCTGAAGGAGTAAGGCCCAATTCAATAGTTCCTATTGTCACTAGAGGCACTGCTGAAAATTGGTTCTTATTGAGTTATCTATATCAAGAGTAAGAGGGAGTTGATTTTTTTCTCCTTCCCTCAAAGCAGCTTCCTCAGACAAAATTGGGGGTGTAACAGAGATCAGTTTCATCTCAGGAAGCTCTCTCACTCCTAATATTCTAGTTGGCTGAAATACTTGTGATGGAAGGACTCATTCATTTAATTTAATAGGCTGCTCTTTGACAAATTGAATATTGCTTCACTGACTTAATATGCTGTGAGTCAGACATTTACATTGTAGTGAGAATTGCCTAATTTATATCACATTTCTTTTATCAACTAAATGAGATTAGCTACCTTAGAAGAGCAAAAAGAATTGGAAAGTAATTTTATTCAAGTGTTTATATCCTATTTTTATTTTGTGAATCTTCACTACATCAACACTCTTTTTTACATTTTCAGTTTTTCACTAATGGTATATAAAAACAATCTTCTCTTTAAAAAAATTATTTATTTATTTATTTGAAAGACAGAGTTACAAAGAGGCAGAGAGAGCAAATGAGAGAGGTCCTCCTTCCGCTGGTTCACTCCCCAAATGGTTGCAATGGGAAAAGCTGGGCCAATCCGAAGCCAGGAGCCAGGAGCTTATTCCAGGTCTCCCACATGGGTGCAGGAGCCGAAGGACTTGGGCCATCTTCTACTGCTTTCCCAGGCCATAGCAGAGAACTGGATCGGAAGTGGAACAGCACACTCGAACCGGCGCCCATCTGCCCATAACGGCCTGTATTCCCAGGCCCAGCAACTTCAGCACCACAGGAAATCTGTTAGAAATGCTCATTCTTGATCAAGGAGCTCTGGGATGGGCCCAGAAATTGGTGTTTTAACAAAGTTATTTATTTGGAAGTGCACATTTGAAATCTTCTAGTATATGATGCTCTGGTTTGGATTAGAAGACCGAACTAAAGATTGGGAACTTGATGGACTATAAATGATAAAGGGAGATCACTATTGAGCTTAGGAACAGGGGAAGAGATTGGAACACAAAAGGTGGGAGTAAGGGAAGTGGGTGTGTATATTTTTTGTTCTTATTGCAAAACCCAGCAACTGGATCAAAATGATCAGTTCTTGGGCATGTCCTAGATCCAATACTCCTATTGCATTATCAGACCATCTATCATATTTTTTCTCTTAGAGGACACAGTGATCAAGCATTTTGTTTAGAAACTTAAAGATTAAATCAGGGCCAGCACTGTTGCATAGCAGGTAAAGCCACCGTCTGTGGTGCTGGCATCCCATATGAAAACCGGTTTGAGTCCCAGCTGCTTCATTTCTGATCCAGCTCCCTGCTAGTGTGCCTTGGAAAACAGCAGAGGATGGCCCAAGTGCTTGGGCCCCTGCTCCCACATGGGAGATCTGGAAGAAGCTCCTGGCTCCTGGCTTTAAACTGGCCCAGCCCCAGCCTTTGTGGTCATCTGGGGAGTGAACCAGAAGAAGAAAGACTTCTTTCTACCGTTCCCTTTCTCTCTCTGTATCTCTGCCTTTCAAATAAATAAAACACACTTTAAAAAAAAAAAAGATTAAATTACAAATTTCAAGCTTTGGGGGTTTCTTTAAATAACTTGAGATAAATATTGAATGCCATTTCTGGTGCTTGAGGGGTTTTGCTTATTTTTTCTTCTGTTTTCAGCCCATTGTGTATATATTCATGAGTTTTTGTTGACTTGTCCAAGATTTTTGTTAGCTGTGAATGCTAAGTTGGAAGTACAGTTTGACATTATGAAGTAAACCAAGGAAATAGTAGCATGTCAAACACAACAGGCAATCTGAACTCATTTGTGCTCTGCTGTGTGCAACAAAGACAGCTTTTAAAATATGGGCTATAAATAGACTGCTGAATTTGGGGAAAGTACAGTAATAGGAATCCTGCCAGACTTATTTAATTTTCTGTTCTGTTACTCAATGCAAATAACATATTTTTATCATCCAGACGCCCACCCTTCCTTGCCAATACTGAAAACAAAATGCAGAATTATTCACAAAATAAGCCCAGGGAGTCTTCACAGATGAATGTCCTATGATATCTTTGTTGGCAATGAACTATACTGTGTTTTCAGAAGATTTGGAGACTCCTCTTTGAAGTATTCCAAGTCCAATACAACCAGCATGTATGAATATACCTGTGAAAGCTCAGCTGGAAGTGACATTTGCCACTTCTTAGTAAAGTGACAACTGTCAAATGTTGAACACAACCCACGTTTGTATATATTGTGTATTATGGACTTCCTATGCTAATGGGGTAATTGTTTAAGGTTTGAAAGTTTCTTCATGACTAGGGGTCCTACTCAGAGTTCCCTGTTTGATCAGGAGAGCTATGTTAATATGTTAGATGATTGTAAATGCAAAGTTTAATCTACAAAAATAAAAAAGTCCCCCAATTTATACTAGCCTATTTTAGACCTAAGCTGATTTGCCCTTTGTAAATATTTTACTTCGATTTGTTTTAACTGTTCCCAAAACTTAAAATATAGTTAAAATGTTTGCTGTAGAAGCATTTTAATTTTTTTCAGTTATTCCATTACACTGTGCAATGAAGTAATGTTATGTCCACAAAGAACTTCATTTTGTCCATTAATTCAACATCATTCGTCAAGGCAATTAGGAATATTTGAATCACTGAGATATAATTGCTATCGTGGTTTATATTGTAATGATCTAAGTAGTGTTTGGAAGCATTTAAAAATTTTAGTCTCCAGGCAAAATTATGTCGTTTTTTCCTTTTTATTAATTTTTAAAAAAATTTCCCCAGGGTAAAGATAAGAGAGAATCGTGAGTCTGGCGAATCATGAGAATGGTTGAGGAAAAGACACACACATGCATGCTTGATGAATAGCAAAGGACAAAAAGGCTGCACCCAAGGTTCAGTAATGACTTTCAATATTTCTGGGCCACCAATATTTTCTGGATCATCCTTAATTTGGTTTTGAGATGGGTAATGTTATAGAAGCATATTTGTCTGCTGACAGATACTTTTTAATCTACCTGCAAGGTCAACCAGGGTATTTCACAGGTATCTAGGAGTTTTCTGATGCATTGAGCCCAGGTATAACAAGAAAAAGTAATATATTTCCCTTTAAGATTTTAGTATTCCATCTTCCCTTTCTCATCAAATTCAGATTGCAACCAAAAGTGATGTAGGGGAGAAAACTTGAACATACAAAATTCCGTAAAACTGGCTCAACAACCGTGGGTAGAAATTACAGCCTATTCCAACTTTATGTTATGTAATTAATCTATCTCCAGGGCAGTTGTCCTTTGAGACAAAATGTTCTTTCTCCTGCTTACCTCAACATCTTAAAATGTACCTTCATCTGTCATTGCCTTGGCTCTTAGAATATTTTACACAAGTTACATTTCATGTTACCAATGTCCAACTATTAACTAGAGGGCAAACTGTCAAATACTTAGTGAAAATGTCACCATGTGTTAGAATTTACTGAGTTGATCATATGCAAATTCTACTCTGGTGTCATCTAAAACCATTTATGTATTTGCTAAAATCCTCTTTTTAAATTAAAAGAAGCTGAGTACTCTGTGGGACTTGACTATAATTTCAATTGGCTTCGATGGGCTTGCACATTTGAGATAGTCAGAAGTATGTGGAATAGCCCCAGGCCTCCAAAAGCAGGAGCTCTTCAGAAGAGATATTCTATTCTAGACTCACCAGTATTAAAATACTTAGCTATATTGCTGACAGTTCCTTTAGCAAGGGTCAGTGTAATGAAAGCACAGCTGAAGGGGAGTAAAAAAAGAGTTCCTTCTTACCAAGGCCACAGAGGGTTTTCCTTATCAACTATTCTGGGGGGATTTATTTGAAGAACAAAGCCAGAAATTTTTTTTGTTGTTGACTTGAAGACAGTGAGAGGTTAGACTCAGAGAAGAAATGAGGATTTCTCATCACAGAGAGATTAAGAAACTAAATTATTTGTGTTTATCTCTAAATGAATGTTTGCTATAGTGAGATTTTGGGTATCACAGCGGAGGAAGTGGCAAATGAAGCAGAAGTCACTGCAATACCAAAGGGGCTTTTTGGCCTCATTGCTTTGAATAATCCTTGTTATCAAGTTGTATGAATTGGTAATGGCGGATGAGGATTTGGAAGTCATGGGCAGCAGTTCATGGGAGCACAGACAGGGTTCTCCAGTAGCCACGTGCTCCCTTCACCAGGAATTTTTGCTCAGGAGAAGCAGGTTGCCCACTAGAGGCGACTGTTGCCTCTCAGACACTGCTTCCGTATTAATCTCTTGTCAGCTGCTGTTGGCTTCAACCAAGAACTGGCCTGGATATTTTAACTATTTCACTTTTATCCTCTTTAGAACAAGCATTTTGTGTGTGTGTGTGTGTGTGTGTGTTGTTGTTGTTGTTGGTTTTTTTTTTTTTTTTTTTTTTTTGTCTCCTCAAAATCCGTTGTTCTGCTTTTATTGTATGAATTAAGCTTTGGATTCCTGTGTACAAGTTCATAGCATCAAAACCCTTGCTCCACCCACTTTTTTTCCCCTGGCCTTCCTTCTTCTATCTCCACCCTGACTGTTCTACTTAACCACTGTCTCACTAGATAGGTGAGCAAAGGCTGAAGAGGGCACTTTTAGTGTCACAGAATGCAACTTTAATTAAGGAAGTGGAGAGATTAGCAATGCTTTATGTAAATAGATCTCACTATGTACAGAATTGCTCTAGCTTCCTCCCAACTTGCCACAGTGACTGCAGATTTCTACAGAAACAAAATTGAGATGTTGGAGAGAAAAGAGACTTCAGATTTTTCATTAATATTTGGGACTGACAGTATTTCTGTTGGTGATAAGGTTATCTTTTCTAATGAAATGCCTGCGATCATGACAGAGTACAACATAATGTACTGAACTAGAAGTAAGTATATGTGATTGTCCAGTTTTTGAAGCTCAAATCTAAAGAAAGTGCTTCATTTTCTAAAAACCACAAATCATGCACATTGCCCTGAATGCTCATTTTATGTGTTCAAGGTGCCTGGGGTCTGTAAGTACTCCGTTTTAGCAATCATAATTTCATTATTTCTGCTCTTTTTAAATTTTTTGTTCTTTTTGAACTAGGCATATCTAATGAGATGATGGGGCCTAATAGCACAGTAAAAATAATTAGCAGGAAAAATAAAGGGGCAGAATATTTCAGTAGATGTATGAATTATCTGCTTTGTGTGAAAATGTGTGGAGCAGTATAGCTCTCCAGCTCTGCCTTCCTCTTTACATCACTTCATAATACAAGCATTCAAGAGGGGAGCTCTCCCAGGTAATTTAAGGGAAACTGCCCAGGGTATTTGAAAGCACAAAAAATCAATACATTCTTCAGTAATTTCTGTGAGTGTGTTCTGAGTGCATTTGATAAGAAAGAGATACAGCATCACATGTGATTTAAAAACAACTGGCAATCAATAAGTCTCAGCCTAAAAGAAGCAAAAACAACACAGCAACACAAAAAGATAAGAACATCTCTAATGCCGTGCACACCCTAGAAAGAGAAGAAAGACACTCATCATCTTGGGAAAAGACAAGCGATTCACTGTTGCCAATCCTCACACTGCACACTTTTTTCCCAAGAAGTCTTGCTAACGTGATTTTATTTCAACACACACTGATTAAATTGAATTAATGGTGTAGGTGCTACGTGAGGTGGTAGTTACATAAATATGAAGATAGTATAATTCTTACCCCAAAGCAGTTTAAAGTATAGATATAAACATCTGACATCCAGCAAATGCAGAGATAACAGCAGATTATGTGGGGCTGGAGGAACAAGGAAGTAGCAAACATGAAATGCTGGTGCAAACAGTTTTAATTAGTATCATCCAAGGCTGCCATTTAAGGTCCATTCAGGCTTCCCAGGGACCAGTGATCAGGGAAAGCTTTTGTGTCTGTTGTCTAGTATTATGTCCCATAAACTGAAGTTCTCGTCACTATGTGAGACCACTGTCCCAGAATACCTTTGTGCTCTGACATTAACAACCCTCATCAATACAACTTCTTCACTCTAGCAACCAATCCAGGTAAAATGAGTTGAATAGTGAACCCCGCAAAAAATGATCATATCCTGACCTCTGGCATATGGGACTATAATTGGGATAACATAGTTAATATTACTCCATATGGCAAAAGTTGGAATTAAGTTAAGGATCTTGAGCTCTTTCCAGAATTTATGCTGGACTCTCTGGGTGGGTACTAAATGCATTCACATGTTTCCTTATAAAAGTGAGGGTGAGGAAGTTTTGAAAGAGGAGGGGAAGAAGCACCATGAATATGAAGGTAGTATTCAGTGTGATGTGACTACAAACTAAGGAATACCTGGAGCCAATTAAGTACTGGAAGGGGTAAGGATCAGATTCTGCTCTAGCACCCTGGGAAGAAGCACGGCTCTGCAGGCATTTGATCTTGGACTTCTGCTCTCCAGATATGCAAGACATGTCTGTTGTTTTAGCTTACCTAGTCTGTGGCAGTTTGTTAGAGCTGCCTAGGAAACTAATCCATCGAGAAGGGAAAGTTACCAAAGAGGAAGGAAAGGTGAGATCCTTCTCTTGGTTTAAGCAGATGTGATTCCCAAATTGTAGGAGAAAATGTAGCACTTTTCATTTTTAAATTGTTTTATTTTTAGCAATATATAGAAATTGTACATACTCATACTTGTGGAGTAATATGTGGTATTTTGATACATGTAAACATTGTGTAATTTTCAAATCAGGGTAAATTTATCCATCACCTCAGGATCTATCATTTCTTTGAGGTGAAAAGATTCAAAATCCTTTCTTTTAGTTCTTTTATTAGTGTATTATTGTTATTAGTCACTCCATAATTAAATAGAACACCAGGATATCTTTCTCCAATATATCCATAACTTAGGGTCAACTAGTGAATCTTTCTCCTTTATTCTCTGCACTGTATTCTTCCCAGTCTCTGGGGACCAACATTCTACTCTCAACTTCTATGAGATCCACTTCCTTATATGTCACATATGAGTGAGATCATACACTACTTGTCTTTCTCTGCCTGGTTAATGGCATTTAACACAGTCACCTCCAGTTTCTTCCATATTGTCACAGATGACAGAATTTCACCTTTTATGGCTGAATAGTATTCATTTGTATTTATGTTCCATGGTTTCTTTATCCATTCATCAATGAATGAACACTGGATTGTCTGCATTACCTGGCCACTGTGAATAGCACTGAAGTAAGCCTAGGAGTGCAGATGGCTTTTCAACTGACTGATTGTATTTCCTTGGTGTATAGAGCATATGCTATCAGGAAAATGGTTCCAGCCAATTTACTTGGTGCAAGAGTGCCCTACACCTTTAATGAAAACAAAACCAAAAAGTAGCTGAGAAGCACAATAAATCATAGTGCAATAAAGTAAGGTATGCCTGTATTTCATTTATCTTTGAATTTAATACATGATAACAAGTAACTATAAAACTGCTTTCATTTGAAGAAAAAGACCCTTAAATTGAGTTTCCTCCTCCTTGACTCATAGCCAAGCTTCATCTGTAGTAGTGGGATCTCAGGTAGATGAGATTTAGGTAGGATTGTGAATGGGGATTTTAATTATAATGTTTCTCTATTTCTTGACTAAATCCTCAAAACAATGTTATAATCCAAGCACCAGCATATGTTAACAACTTCTTAACAGCTCATCTCTCTCTCGTTTCAAGGTTCCATGTTCTTATTGAATTCTGATCAAAAGTTTCCTTCCTCCATTCATTCTGTCATGAATAATTGACTTTTTAAGTATGAAAGCTATATTCATTGTTTGCTAAGAGATCACAGTTTAAGAGTAGGATTAATACTTAGTGGAACAGGCTATAGTGTATGAATACACTCAGTAAACATGAGTATCGGAAAAGGAGTTCTGGGGTCAGCGCTGTGGCATAACAGGTTAAGCCACCACCTGCCATGCTGTCATCCCATATGGGCACTGGTTCAAGTCCCAGCTGCTGTATTTTTGGTCCAGATCCTTGCAAATGATTTGGGAAAGCAGCAGAAGTTAGCCTTAGTGTTTGGGCCCCTGAACCCACATAGGAATCCAGATAAAGCTCTTGGCTCCTAGCTTGTACCTGGCCCAGCCCCCAGGTGGTTGAGACCATTTGGAGAGTGAACCAGCAGATAGAAGATTCTTACTCTCTCTCTCTCTATATATAGCACTTTCAAATAAAATAAATCTTAAAAAAAAGGAGGTCCTCATTTGGAAAATTAAGGGGATGTTTTAAGGCTACGAGTTGTAGTCACAGTTAGTGAAGAAGAATAAAAAATAATGGGGCTGGCTCTGTGGAGCAGAGGGTTAAGGCTCCAGCTTGCACCACCAGCATCCCATATGGGCACTGGTTCGAGTCCTGGTTGTTCCACTTCCTATCCGGCTCCATGCTGATGCACCTGGGAAAGCAGTGGAGTGTGGCCCAAGTCCTTGGGCCCCTGCACCCATATGGGAGACAGAGAAGAAGCTTCTGGTCCCTGGCTTTGGATTGGCCCAGGCCTAGTCATTGCATCCATTTGTGGAGTGAACCAGTGGATAGAAGACTTCTCTGTCTCTACCTGTCTGTGTAACTCTGTCTTCCAAACAAATAAAGTAAATCTTTAAAAAAAAAAAAAGTAAGAGATTTCCAGCTAGACAGCTGAGATTGAGCATCCCAGAATGTGGGAATGGAGAGTCTACAGCACAATTACAGAAAACAATGACTCATTTTATAAATACTACTAATTCAGTAAAGCTATAAAGTGTGCATGTGGGGGTAGGGGCTGTGAGACGATATAACATGGTGGAACCAGAGGAAGCTTTTAAGCAAGGGGTTCCTATTATCATCTTTTGCTTTTGAAAGGTGCTATTCAGCGGTCTTGGATAAGCTATTTGTGCAATCAAATACTTACTTTGTGATGATCATTGTGGTAGTGTCTGCCTTGCCTGGTAGATTGTATCCCTGCTCATGTTTTTACATCCCTAGGACCATAGTATCTGGCAGGTAGCAGGTTCATAAGCATTTGTCCAATTAATGAAAATAAGGGGAAGAGCTAGGAGGTGGAAAGAAAAAGAATGTGAAAGAAGAAGGAATGTGAAAGAATGGAAGGGGAGAGGGAGTGGGAAAGGGGAGGGTTGTGGGTGGGAGGGACGGTATTGGGGGGAAGCCATAGTAATCCATTATTCGTACTTTGGAAACGTATATTCATTAAATAAAAGTTAAAAAAAAAAAGAAAGAAGAAGGAATCGATTAGTAGATTATTAGGTTGGACTGAAAGGATGGCATTGATGTGATAGGCTATAGCATGATTTTACCTTGAATTTTTAATATTGTTGATGTTTATGGCTCATCTAATTTCCTACCTAGATTGTAAATTCTTCCAAAATAATAGTCATGTGCTTTATTGTTTTGATCTCTAATGCAGCCAGCATAACAGCACATGCAGTCTCTTTGACTTTTTACAAATAAATGAGTCAGTGAATGAATTGATTCTAGCCACTGGTACAATTGACTGTGGACAAAAGACACAAACAACATGGCTGAATTTCAAAATTTAAGTCCTTCAAATTTAGTGACATGGGGAACGGTAATTTACATTTACTCTTTCATTTTCAGTTAACCAAAGAAGATCATCATGAAATTTTATTTCTTTGAGAGCTTCACTGCCCAGATGCCTATAATGGCTGTGGCTGAGCTAGTCCAAAGCCAGGAGCTAAGAACTCAGTCCAGGTCTCCCACATGGGTAGCAATGAACCAACCAGCTGATCCGTCACCTATTGACATTTAGGGTGTGTATTGGCAAAAAGGTGGAATCCAGAGTGGAGCTGGACTGGAACCCAAGCACTCTGATATGGAGTACTGGTTCTTAACTGTTGTGTCAGACATTCACCTCTGAAGATGAGTTTTGTTTTTTGTTTATTATTTATTCATTTTGTCATCATATACCTGATATGAACATATCTAAGAACTGAAGGCAAAAGACTGGAGAGTATAAGTTGAATTTTTCCAGTTTCACAGATTTCAGGTTTTACATACTAAAGTATATATATGACTTTCCTAAACTCAGTTTCTATTAACACAATGTAAGGAACAGATGCTTACCTACAGTTAGCCATATGGCCACTGTGAGTCCCTTCCACAAATCTATGTTTCTTCCTTGCACAATAAGCATCTGAGATAAGTCACTAGGTTCCCGTGTGAAACTGCCTAATTCTAACGAGAATTTCAGTGAATTCTCTTGTAGAAAGAGTCCCAGGGCAGAGCTCTGTTCTCCATGCTATTTAGGTCAAGTCTGGAGACTCAGAAGGGAATTGCAAGAAGTGCAAGTGCAGTGAGGGGACTTTCTGGGGCTCTGGTTGCCAGGGCAACAGCTTCCTTTGTTTCCATTAAAAGCTGCAGCTTTGTCTGAAACTTGGTTCTCGGGTACACTGGAAACATTTACAATATTAGAAAGGAAGGAAAGCAGCTAGAGTTTGCGAATACATTGTAACAATACTAGACCTATGGCTTACATGGCCCTTCCAATTTTTAGAAAAAAATTATTCTCAAAATTTAGATTTGTTTTTCCTCTGAAAGTGTTTGTAATATGAAGACTAGAAGCATTTTTTTATAATTTTTTTTTTTTTTTTGACAGGCAGAGTGGACAGTGAGAAAGAGAGACAGAGAGAGAAAGGTCTTCCTTTTGCCGTTGGTTCACCCTCCAATGGCCGCCGCTGCAGCCGGCGCACCGCGCTGATCCGATGGCAGGAGCCAGGATCCAGGTGCTTTTCCTGGTCTCCCATGGGGTGCAGGGCCCAAGCACCTGGGCCATCCTCCACTGCACACCCTGGCCATAGCAGAGAGCTGGCCTGGAAGAGGGGCAACCGGGACAGAATCCGGCGCCCCAACCGGGACTAGAACCCGGTGTGCCGGCGCTGCAAGGTGGAGGATTAGCCTATTGAGCCACGGCGCCGGCATGACTAGAAGCATTTTGTGAACTTCCTCTGCTTTTTCTCTCCCTTACTGAACAATATTATCAATATATCATTGCAAATTCACAGAAGAGTTGTATCTTGAATACTTAAAGTTGTTACCCATAGGTAAAAATGTTTTACAGTTAAGGGGAACATGAAATCCATAAAGTCCAATTGACTGCTTATAGGAAACAAGAAAACTTACAAGTAGAAAAGTGCTTTAATGTAGAGGCAATCCCGTTGGAAAGTAGAATGCCACTGTGGCCAGGCTGGGTAGGGATAGAGGAGTCCTAGGTTCTAGTTCCACCTGCCAGTTACTACCCAAGAACCTCTGTAAATGTCATTGGGTTTTGTTAAAATGAACTTAGACAAGATCATATTGTTTTGGATATTACACAGACACATACACACAGAAATACAAACTGAAATATTCTGTAATACTTACAATGTGTCAAATACGATGCTTTTCATATATGTTTACTCATTTAAATTATTACAAGAGTGAACAGACATAGTTATGATTTTTATGTAGGAAAGCAGATGCAGAAAAATTAATTCAAGTTCACAAAAATACTAAGAAGCAAAATGCATTGTTTTAGAGTCCCTGTGTCTTAAACCATCATGGTATATTTCCTTTCAAAATTAAATAGATTTTCTAATTACAAGGTTATCACATTCTTTTGATATGGCTAATATTGTGTACATCATTATAGTAGACATTTCTTATTAAGAACTATTCATAGGCCGGCGCGATGGCTCACTAGGCTAATCCTCCGCCTTGCGATGCCGGCACACCGGGTTCTAGTCCCAGTTGGGGCGCCAGATTCTGTCCCGGTTGCCCCTCTTCCAGGCCAGCTCTCTGCTGTGGCCAGGGAGTGCAGTGGAGGATGGCCCAAGTGCTTGGGCCCTGCACCCTATGGGAGATCAGGATAAGTACCTGGCTCCTGCCATTGGATCAGCGCGGTGTGCTGGCCGCAGCGCATCAGCCGCGGTGGCCATTGGAGGGTGAACCAACGGCAAAGGAAGACCTTTCTCTCTGTCTCTCTCTCTCACTGTCCACTCTGCCTGTCAAAAAATAAAAAAAATAAAAAATAAAAAAAGAACTATTCATATGCATTACCCACTGTATACATTTTTAGAAAGTTTTTTTTTTAAAGATTTATTTATTTATTTGAAAGTCAGAGTTACACAGAGAGAGAAGGAGAGACGGGGGGGAGGGGGAGAGAGAGAAAGAGAGCTTCTATCTGCTGGTTCACTCCCCTGATGGCCACAACGACTGGAGCTTCGCCAATCCGAAGACAGGAGCCAGGAGCTTCCTTGGGTCTCCCACGCTGGTATAGTGGCCCAAGGACTTGGGCCATCTTCTGCTGGTTTCCCAGGCTGTAGCAGGGAGCTGGATCAGAAGTGGAGCAGCCGGGACTTGAACTGGCGCCCATATGGGAAGCCAGCACTTTAGGCGGTGACTTTACCTGCCATGCCACAGCACTGGCCCCTTTTAGAGATTTTTATTGAAGACTGGCACATACTTTGAGAAATGCTGGTGTCCCTTTTATTTCACAATTTACAGGACTCTAAAGTAAATGTGTCCAATACTGACCTTTTATTGATTTTTTTAAAAAATGTTAAACCAAGTATTTATAATTTTATGCATGCTGCCTTCTCATTCCCACGTTTATTAAAGTTGTTTTTTTCTAGAATTTCTTTAGGTTATAAATTGGAGAAGATTTTTATTAACCTGACATTTTCAAGTTTATTCTATGAATCAGTATAAGTAAAGATGAAGATAATTTTTTCTATCTCTAAATATATTCTATAGAGAAATATCACTATACCTAGATTATTCATCCTTTCTTACTTATTATCATTGTACCAGGAAAGTGAGAAATGAGCATTGGTATATTAGATTGAAACAATCTGGGCAGTATATATGGAATAAATTAATAAGGTCATATTTTAAACATTCATTCTTTAGAGAGAAAAGCCTATAGCTTGAAGATGGCTTTCTTGGTTTCTGGTGCTTCTGCTGATCTGGTACATGCCTTGCTATGCACATGGAAGAATGATATATGCATATTTATCTCATTGCCTCTGTCAAATTTCTGTTACAAATAAAAACAGATACCTAAAACTTCAGGCCATGAAAGATTGGGGTATGCTATAGGCTGACGTGAATCCAGTGTCTAAGGTATTTTAATAAAATCTTGAGTGCATTTTAGAATAAATTGGAAATGGTGTATAGGTGTATAGAAATAAATCCACATCACTCCAGATCTTAACTCTAAGCCTAGTACAATACATATTTTTATAATTGAGCCTTTCTATTGTTCAATGTCTATTTCCTTCTCTCTCTCGAAGTCTCTCTCTCTACCTCTACCTCTACCTGTACCTCCACCTCTACCTCTACCTCTACCAACACCAACCACCAACCACCAACCACCAACCACCAACCACCAACCACCAAACACCTCAATTTCTCCAGCCACCACCTTAAGGGAGTTCAGGTTTCTAGATTTTAGGAGAATGACACACAGAGTGATGTCAGTTGATAATATTCATCTTCCTTATTTAAGTCATCTTACCTAAAAAAAAGTTATTTTTACAGTTGCTTACTTAGGCAATGTATCCGAGTTTAAACTATGAAGTGCTGTTTGTCAGTGGGGGGTGCCAGCACCGTATGTCTGTATTGAGATCTTATTGAAGTTAGAACTCCCATACAAAGCTTAGTTTTAGTTACATTCTTTTCACCTGATTGAGGAAGAAGTTTCTGAAGTTCCAATACATTGAGAGGCAGGGACCAGCCAAAGTTTCTGCTTCTTGACATTTAACAATTTCCTATTTATTTCACATAAAATGCAAAACAGCTTTTAACTTACACTATTATTCCAGTTATCTATATAAGTCAAATTTCTTTGAAATATCTGAATTGTACTGAAACTTCAATTTTGTCACTTTCTGATGAAATATAGAAACAGTGATTTTAATTGTTTCAGGGTTTAGGGTGAGAATTGAATGTTTTGACCAATTTATTATTTGTTCAGAACAAAAACTGTGGGATAAAGTTGAGATTAAACCACGAGTCTTACTTAATGTATGATTAGTTAAATAAGAATATACATCTATGAGTTTCTATTTAGAATACTATGCCATAGTCTCTCTTCCTTCAAAACAGAAATTTGAAAAGCAAAGAGTATAACCTCCAAATAAAGAGACTTTGAGCAAGACATTTTTCAGTTCTCTCTCTCTCTCTCTCTTTTTTTTTTTTTTTTTTTTTTGACAGGCAAAGTTAGACAGTGAGACAGAGAGACAGAGTGAAAGGTGTTCCTTCCGTTGGGTTCACCCCCCAAATGGCTGCTACAGCTGGCATGCTGCGCCGATCCAAAGCCAGGAGCCAGGTGCTTCCTTCTGGTCTCCATGCAGGTGCAGGGCCCAAGCACTTGGGCCATCCTCCACTGCCTTCCCAGGCCACAGCAGAGAGCTGGACTGGAAGAGGAGCAGCCAGGACAGAATCCGGTGCCCCAACCGGGACACTAGAACCCAGAGTGCCAGCGCCGCAGGCAGAGAATTAGCCTAGTCAGCTGCGGTGCTGGCCTTTCAGTTCTCTTAAAATAATTTTCTTTAGGAAATGTTGTTGTATTTTCTTAATTCTTGAGAAAGAAAAATAATTTTATTATGCTGTGGTAGTGTTCCAAACTCTGGCTGATTTGAATATTAAAATGTTAGACATGTCAGTATCCATGCTATAGGTCTTGAAAGAAACTTGTAGAATGCCCAACTTTGAATTTCTCACTTATCCATATAAGAAAGGTAATCAACACGGGATTTAATCTCTAGGATATGTAAGAAAAAAGAAACCTGTAAAGCATTTGGCCTTTCACATGTGGAAGACAACCTCTTTGCTATGTAGTAACAAAAATTTTCCAAATATTTCTTTAAAACTCAACAATAGTAATAAACATTAGCTCACCAATTATTTCCTGCAGGAACACTGTGAGTCATAAAATGTAGACGATCAGGGAAAGAGGTAGGGGTTATAGGGAGGTCGGTTCATGAGCTCTTTGTGTAAATGTGTTGGATCAACACCTAAGAGTTGAGTGCCATTGTGAAACTACTTTCTTTTTAATAAAAAGATTATTTATTTATTTATTTATTTAAAAGGCTGAGTGACCAAGAAGAACAGAGATGGAGGGAGGAAAGGATAGGAAGAAGGGGAAGGGGGAGGGGGGGGAGAGAGAAAGAGAGAGAGAGAGAGAGATAGAGAGAGAGAGATGTCCCATTGATTGATTCAGTCCCCAGATTGTCACAACAGCCAGGAAAGGCTGGGCCAGGCTGAAGCCAGAAAGTCAGAACCATGGAACTCATTCTTTGTCTCCAAACACTTGGGCCATCATCCACTGCCTTCCTAGGCATGTTAGCAGGCAGAGGATATCAGAAATAATACAGCTGGGACTTGAACAGGCACTCCAGTTTGGGATGCCTACTTTGCAACCAACCAGTGGCTTAATTTGCTGTGCCGCACACCAGCCCCTTGAAACATTTTCAAGGCAACATTTATTTGTCCAAAATTACTGTCTTTGTTGTACAATAAGGCTCTCCAGGAGTTTAATTTTCCATAACTGATTTGTTGACACTTTTATTTAGTAACTCATTAAGCTCATCATAATTTTTTAAGGCAGTCAACTTCTAAATGAAATGTAATACTGGATTTTGAGTTTAGTGTCAATTGACTTTATAACAAAGACACTTGGACCTTGTTAAGATTGACTAATATCTTTCAAATTTTTACTTTTCTTTCATTGATTCACATTAGTATCATATCTGAGGCAAACCTGTCTGATAGGATTAGACACTGAATCTGAGTGTAGTATTTTCTAAATTAAGTAAAAGTAATATATATTATATGTATTATATATATTTGTAATCCTTACCTGGAAATTGGCTTAAAGGATAAAGAGGATGTCAGTGTAGTTTTTTTTTTTTTTCTTTGTTTTAAAGATTTACTTATTTATTTGAAAGGAAGAGTTACAGGGAGAGAGACAGACAGAGAGAGATCTTCCATCTGCTGGTTTACTCCCCAGATGGCTGCGATGGCCAGGGCTAAGCAGGCTGAAGCCAGGAGTCAGGAGCTTCATCCGGCTCTCCTAAATGGATTTCAGGGGCCCATCTTCCAGTGCTTTTGGAAGGCCACTAGTAGGGAGCTGGATTAGAAGTAGAGCAGCCAGGACGTGAACCAGAACCCATACAGGATGCTGGCCTTGGATGTGGTGGCTTTACCTGGTTTGCCACAGTACCAGCCCTGCAGTTTCTAACTGGACAGTTGTCAAAACCTTACAACCTGTGGTGTAAGTTGATTTTTGTTTAATAAATCTTGAATAAGTTACTATATCTTCATGATAACATTGCTTTTTGTAAACTTTGTATCTTTTTTTTTTTTTTTTTTTTGACAGGCAGAGTTAGAGAGAGACAAAGGTCTTCCTTCCACTGGATCACTCCCCAAATAGCTGCTATGGCCAGCGTGTTTCCTCCTGGTCTCCCATGCAGGTGCAGGGCACAAGCACTTGGGCCATCCTCCACTGCGCTCCTGGGCCACAGCAGAAAGCTGGACTGGAAGAGGAGCAAGTGGGACAGAATCCGGCGCCCCGACCGAGACTAGAACCTGGGATGCTGGTGCTGCATGCGGAGGATTAGCATAGTGAGCCATGGCGTCGGCCAAACTTTCTATCTTTTAACAATGCTCAAAAATTCGAAAGCAATAGCTTGAAATAAAGAATAAGTTCTTGTGAAGTATGCAGCTCCATGATTATTGTTTTTTTTTTAGATGATCAGTAAAAGTGTCAGAAAAGCTGTGTAAACATATTCCCTTTGGTTTGTGTCTAAATTAAAAGGAACCAAATAAATCAATTCACAATTTGATTTTAAACAGTTGCAATAAGGTAGGAGTGGATTAATTCAAAAGAAAATAGGAAATGAGGTCTCTGTCCCTCTTTCAAATTCATTCGCTGATTTGTAAAAGCTGGGCAGCGCAGCCCAGTCTGGCCTTGGCATCCTGGCAACAGACGAGCCCTGCCCCCGAGCCCCCCCCACCCCAACCCCCAGAGTTCTGGAAAGGCGCACACGACCGGAGCATGGGGTGGACCCGTCTTTATTGATGCGGGCCACCGGCTTCCGGAAGCTCCCCCTGCTCGGGCCACGCTGCAGCAGGCGGGCCGTGGGCCCCTGGCGGCCGGGGCAGGCCTGACGGTGCCGTGGGCTGTGGGCCACGGTCCCATCCGCTGCTGGCTTTGCTGGGTCCCGGAACAGGTGCCCCCTGCTCCCCGTTCCTGCCCGGCAGAGCCGCCAAGACCGTGGCCGCCGACACCCGTGACCACTGCTGACCTGAGCTGTGGGCCGGGCTCCAGAGTGAGGGGGGAAATGCCGCCGTGGCCTGTGCCCATGTTGGGCACCCTCAGTGGGGTGCAGAGCCGGCCACGGCCTCCCGAGGGAGGCTTCCCCCACCGGGCGGGGGCCCCAGGCCCAGGTGGTAAGGACTACACGGCCCGGGCAGCACCTGGGCCTACCCTCGGTCCATCTGGGGCCTGCCCGCCCGCAGAGGACAGGAGGCCTGGCGTGCTGGGTGGACGGAGGTGGCCTGGCTGGCAGCTCAGGCGTCCGGGCTCCGGGCGGCCGCCGCAGCCTCTGTCCGTCTCCCCGAGATGACCATGCGCAGGTGCTGTCCCTGCCCCGCCCCCACGCCAGCACTCCCTGTCCTGGTGGACACAGAGGTCCCGTTTTCCAGTGGCCCCCCGGGGCAGAGTTGGCGAGGGATCCCTGAGCAGGTGATCCCGCCACAGGCCCCGCGATGCCTCCCGCAGCCGACTCCCCTCCGGTCCTGGGCAGAGGCTTGTCCGGGAGACCAGACAGTGCAGACCCAGTCACTCAGGCAGAAGCGCTGACGGCCACGGGGTGCACGGGGCCTGGCGGGGGCCCCAGCAGGGCCTGCTTCTGTGGCGTCTGTCCAGCGTCTCTGCTTTGACGACATCAGGGATGAGCTGACCTCTCGCCGCTGGGCTTGGTCCCCTGCGGCCCCCCGGAGGTGGGGAGCCCGGGCTGACCGCTCCTTGGGCCACAGCAGACAGGGGGTGGGGGCGCCGGCCAGCAGGATGCTGGTGGTCTGGCGGGCAGTGGCTACCGGATGGGCCGTGCTGTGGGGCTCCAGCCCCCGGGTCCCCCAGGCATCTCAGGGCCGAGTCGCTGGTGGAACCCTCAGGTGGGCGGTGGCAGGAGACGACTTCAAAACCAACAGCGGTCTTTGTAGAAAACCCCTAGGAAAGGCCTTCAGCTCTGCTGTGGGGGGTGCAATAATTTGGTGTTAGAACTGGTTATCCTTCATATTTGTTGTGAAAGCTATTAATATGTTCCTGTGTCCTTCGAATTTGGTTAATATGTCCAGATATATGTAGGCACGAGGTTTTATTGCTCACCGAATTTGACACACCTTTTAAGTTTTTACATCCATATCCTAATTCAGTGAAGGGAAATTATCTTTGCATTTGTTTAACGATACTATAATAATACTATATTTTCGATCTGTTCCTTTTTATTCTGTAATAATTCCTTTTTTCCTAGTTTGCTTTTTTCCTAATGTTCCCAAGTACCTGCCCTTTTTATTATTATGTACTTTACCTTGCATTTAGGTTCTATTTTTTTTTTGGGATATTATTCTAGTTTGTCTTCTATGGCACTAAGGTTTTGCTAGGGAATATTCACTTCTTTATATCATAAGGTGTACTTAAGGTCATAAGTATATATTTCTGGAAATATATTGTATGCTCTGAGGCACTTTCCGTAGGCTCTTGCAATGCTCTTTTCTCCTCTCTCTCCCTCTTTCCCTTCTCCCCTCCCTTCCCCTCTCTTTGTGTTTGTTCCAGCTGGTTGCTGTCTTTTCATGGAGTTTTATTTACCTAGCTACTGATTCTATTTGACTTTCCTTGATTAATTGGCTGGGAACCTGCATAAATGCTGACTCCTCGAGGAGTACTTATCATAAACTGTGAAAATAGTCCTACAATTGATGGAGGCCATGGAATTCTTTACTCCTTTGTGCTAATGATGAAATAGTTGTTGGGAACCAGGGTAAGACTCCTACCCCTTGGAACTCTTTATATTCTCTGTGGTACATTAAATTCATGTTTCCAATTCTTTCTTTTCTCCTGTATTAGAATTATATCCCATTATTCTCTGTGTTCAGATTTGCATTAACTCCCAAATATTTAATAGTGAAGAAAATTTTAAAAAGAAATTCTGTTATAAAACAGTGTCATAACCTTTTCTGTCACTGTAACTAGTTCTTTGGTTGAGCCAATCTAACTACCCAAGATAATGTTTTTTGGAGAGGATATTTTTGTGTTTTGTACCCATAATTTTCACCTATCAGTAGAAATTTCCTAAAGCAGTGTTATCCAGCAGAAAAATATTAGAAGTGAGGGGGTTGATGTTTGTCCCAGTGGTTAAGTTGCTGCCTAAGACACCTGCATTCTATATCAAAGTCCCTGGATTCAAGTCTTGCCTCTGCTTATGTTGTGGTTACCTGCTAAAACAACCCTGGAGGGCAACAGGTGATTGCTCCAGTACCTGGGTTCTCACATCCCCATGGGAGACTCTGATTGAATTCCAGCTTCTATCTTTGGCTTGGCCTAGTCCCACCTGTTGTGGAATTTTGGCAATGTACCAGCAGATGGATGCTGTCTCTCTTTGTCTCTCTCCTTCTTTCTCTCACTGCATTGCTGATAAGTAATTAAATATATTCTTTTACATATTGGAAAAGAAAAATATTCATTGGCAAGCCAATATGTTAGCCACTGGACACATATACACTTGAAATGTGGCTACTATGACTAAGAAATGGAATCTATAATATTTAAATTTGAAAGAATTTCAATTTAAATACCATGATACTTAATAGCTACTGTATGAGATGGTACAATTTCAGAATATACTTCATAAGTTTATCAGTACAGTTCCTCTAACAGGTCTGGAAAAGGCTGGGGATTAACTTGGATTGGCAGATATCAATCGCATGCATTTTAGCAGGTCTGAGGGTTGCGGACAATCATGTGAAGCACGATTGTTGTAGGGGTTGCAGTTAGCTAATGACAAATTACAAAATACTGCAGTCATGATATTTGACTCCTGATTCTGTCTTCCTCATTTACTTTAAAATATCAACGAGCCCAGGAACCCTGCCTGTATCCTCATGGCCTTGTCTTTAAATCTTTTCTCTTGGCCACAATGTTTTTAGCCCGACTGGGATTCTGACAAAGTTAATCTGTTTTTGGCTCTAGGCTGAATCCAAATCTATTGGTGCAAATTACCATGAAATATTACCTCTTTAGGGCAAGAAATGCTGGGTAGTTGTTGAGAACAGGCTTTGCTGATTCCTCTGGCTTTCTTCGTATCTGTATTTTTGAGTAGCTAGCCCATCCATTTAGAATGTAGAGTAGATTGTGGATCATGCAATTCAACAGGGACCTGTTCCTCTAATCCCGATGGGTTAGGCTCATCAGTTATAGCCCCAAGAGTGAGCACAGTGGCTCTCCTGCTCTTTTGTGTCTGTATTCAGCAGTGCTAGCTTGTCTTCCCCACACTGAAGAGCATCAGAAGGTGTCAATGGGGTTTGATAGCTGATATTTTTCTACCAAATATTTTACAGCTTCACATTTGCTGGTTCTTGTGTCTTAATCCTTGCAATAACTGATAGGGGTCTTAATAATTACTTTACTATCTCATATCAAGGATTGCCCAGGATGGTTGTGGCCCTGGCAGTATTTCTTTTGACTAAGAGCCATTTTTGTATTAACCAGGACTTTGTAGTTAGGAGAAATGAAAAAGAGACCATTATGGGCCCAGGCAAAACTCGAGAGCTATTGTTTCATATGAACAAAGCCATGGAAGTTGGGAATCCTTGAGCCATGTCCAGCACGCCATCAGGACTCTAGCTGTATTCTTCAACTCCGATTTTCCCTGTGTTTCTGTTTCATTTATTAAACCTGTTAATTAAACCTCAATTATTAAACTCTGTTGCAATAAAGAAAATACTTATATACTTCCATTTTGAAAATTCCTTTTAAAATTCTGTTTGACTGGCCTTGATTTATATCCTGCCATCATACCTACTATGATCCTAGGGAGAGCAGCAATTCTCACTAAAAACCACATGCTTTTAGTGGGATAAAGCGGCTTCTCTAAATGAATCAATTCCTAAAAATAAAAGCAGTTTTCAGAAGAAATATGTGTATATTGGGAAATAAAGAAAGCCTGAATCTTGACTATTTGCCACATTAGACATTTAATATGAGGCCCCAAGGCTTTTAATACAGTATTGTTAAATTATAAAAAGGGAGGTACTTCTATTGAAATTGCACGTTGGGAATCTCTCCTGTGACTTTATTCTTTCCCTTTGTTCAAAACCCAAGGTTGAGAATGAATTTAAGATACAGTAAAATTTCTGTCACTTATTTAAAAAACGTTTCTACTTGGGCATTTTTGGAAGTAATGTGGAGATTTTTGTCATTTGTTCAATGTCATTGTGAAGTTTCTCTACAAAATTCCCTTTTTCAAAATAGATACGTAAAGGGTAGCTGAATTTGTCCTCTGAAATAGTCCTAGAAAAATGAAGTGTGCAACTCTAGTCCCACGGCACTCTCTTCAGTGGTCATCTGGGCTCCAAACTCTTAATTTTCCCTTTCCCAGGAAAATTAGGCCTTCAATCTTCCTGTCTGATATTAGCCAATTTATATCTAATGTGTATGTACTTTGCTTTCTCTTGCTGTTGTCCTCCCCCGCCCCAACAATTGGTCAGCCATCCCTGCTTTTATGCTTGCAAACTGAATCTTATTCCCTTGACCATTCACATTCTATTTTTGATATTATCCCTGCTCTCTCCTGTATTATTACTTTCCTTTTTCTATGTGCTCATGCCTAAATTCATTAAACATGTTGAAGTGTTCCCCATCATATATTGCTCTTTTCTGCTCCCCTTGAGAGAGCCACAGAATAATTCTCACTGAAGACACATTCTAACCTACTCCATTCAGGTTTTGTTCCCATGACTCCATTAGCTGTCAAGGTCACCTTGTCCCATAACTTGACACACAGAATATTCAATTCGTACTCCTCATAATGTTTGAACTCTTTTCAGCAAGTTACTTTTTTGGTCATTCTATTCTTTTGGAAACATTTTTGTTTATTTGGCTCCTGGGATACTGCATGTCTCTAGTTTCTTCTGACCATATTATTTGCTGCTTGTAAATCTCTTTTGCTGGCTCCAGTGATACCTTGTCTTCAAAATGTTAAAGAAAGGAGATTTAATGTTTGGCCATCTTTCTTGTTGGTCTAAATTTTCTTCCCCAGTTGAGCTCATCTACTTCAATGACTTAAATACGTGAGCAAACCTTATCCCAATATTGTGCTTTCCAAATTCGTACTTTTATTTCTGGCTTCCTATTGCATTCATCTCCTGGTTTTCTAATAGGAATACCCAATTGCCATATCCCAAAATAAATCTCTGAACATATTTTCTCCTTTTCACAAAATGGCATTATCATTGACTCAGTAGTATATACTAAATATCTCAGAACCATTTAATGGTGATTCTGTCTTTACAACTGCATGTAATCCATCAGTATTTAGGATTTATCTTTAGATTATTTCCATAATCTGGACTGCTTTTACTCATTGTTAAGTTAACACACTTGGTTAAGACTTTCTACTCTTTTATCTAAAGTAATATACCCTCCATGTAACTAATTGATTTTCTTTTACTTCTGACATCTTAAAAATAGTCTTGACCCCCAAATCATATTGGATGTTTTAAAGCTGTTAGATTATGGGATGGGTGTTTGGTGCAGCAGTAAGACATTGCTTGGGATACCCACATCCAGTATGTTACACCATTTCTGTCTCAAACTCCTTGATGTCTTCATATTATACTTACATAAGCTGCAAATATTTTAACCATCACCTCTAAGCTGACTGATCTGGCTCCTGGGGACTTCTCTGACCTCACCTCCTAACCCCTGCCATACGTGCATCTCTCATTAATCTTCACCATGTAGTCCTTCTCTTTGTCTACCGCACCATTTTGTCCTCGCTCCTTCACTGATTTGCTAAATTCATTACTTTCTTAGAGTTTTGGAAAAAAGAACACATGAGGATATATACATTAAAATTTCTGCATCCTATGGTGTTGGAGAACGAGTTTCAGGTTGGCCCTCTCTATTAGGTTTCGTTTGCTTCTGTGATGAGTTCCCACAAGCTTAGTGCTTTAGAACGAAACAAGTTAGACTGTTTGGGGCATCAGAAGCCCAAACTAAATTATCAGGACTACAATGCTGCTGGAGGCTCTAGAGACAAATTTGTTTCTTGTCTATCTCAGCTGCTAGTGGCTGCTTGGACTTCTTGGTTCATTTCTCCAGTCTCTATTTTTGTGGTCATGTCTCCTTCCCAGTAACTCGGATATTCTCTCTCTCTCTCTCATAAGGACCCTATGATTATATTGGACTCATCTAGATAACATAGGATGATCTCCTTTCAAATGCTTAATTTATTCACACCTACAAATTTCTTTTAGTTTATTTTTAAAGATTTACTTATTTTATTTATTTGAAAGGAGAGTGACAGAGAGAAAGAGCTCTTCCATCTGATGGTTCCCTCCTGAAATGGCTGTAATGGCCAGGGCTCTACCAGGCTGAAGCTAGGAACCTGAAACTCCACCTGAGTTTCTCATATAAGTGACAGGGCCCAAATACTTGGGCCATCATATGCTGCTTTCCAGATGCATTAGCAGGGAGCTGGATCAGAGGCAGAGCAGCCAGGCCCTGAACAGGCTTGCATATGGGATGTCAGTTTTGCAGACTGTGACTTAACCCACTGTGCCCCAATGCTGGCCCAAGTATCTGACCAGATGGACTTTCTGGGCAGTGGCAAAGCACCCAGGCATAACACAATTGAAGAAACAGAGAACAGAATTTAGTGATGCTGAGGTTTCTTCTTGCTTGTGTTTCTGGTCTGCTGCCTTTTGTTTCATCTTTTCCCTTTCTTCATTTGTTAATCTCCCTTTGCTTAGTTATATGTGTTTCTGTCTCAATCTATCTCTGGGTTCTGGCCTCATTTAATCACAGGCTTTGCATGGAACCAAAGTACATATTTTCACTTTTACATTTATAATATAAAGCCTGTGGCACGTGTTCTAATTGTTCAAAGTAAGCAAATTGAAGACTTTTTACTTCTGTAAGTCTAAATGAATCCTCTTTTTAACTTTGCTGTAGCTCTCCATTGATATTCTTTTCCTTAGTTCTCTGATGCTTGATAAGAGAAAAAACAGAAATCTGCTTGTTAAAAAAGAGCTTCAAATACACAAATGAGACCAATTTGGTTTCAACAAGTGGTCAATTTTTGCCAGATTTAATAAAATCAATTTCATCAGGTTGGGCTGTGTTTAATGTGCTGTATGTAAAACCACATATAAATACAGACTAGGATTAATAGCAAATGTAAATTTAAGAATATAAAATCCATTAGCTAAATTTATTCTGTCAGCGATTAGAATATAAAAACAATTCTTTCAGGATTGGCCCAATTACTTAAATTATACTGCTTCTTTGTAATATGCATGTAATGATTTTGACTTTTGTAACACTGTTTCTGGGTTCGCATAAAAAAGGACTGACTTTGAATTATCCTTCCCTCAGCAAATTTTTCCTGTCTAAGCAAGAAGCGCCAGAGAGAAATCATTCACAGACCCTATAGCTGTCATTGGCTTTTCACCAATGGAGATTTCATTAACATACTCAATTTCCTGTGAATCCTTTTTTCCCCATAAAAATAGTTACCATTCCCTTAACATCTACAATAATGGTTAAGTGTGCAGGCTCTGGAGCCAGACTGACTGAGTTTTATTCTCTACTTCACACCTTTCTAGCTTTGTAACCTTGGGCACGCTTTATACTTATCCTACCTCAGTTTCTTAATTTTTTTTTAACAAAATATGTTTGTGAAAAGGCTTTAAGGAGTAAATGCTGAACATCTATGAAGCGTTTGGACCATGTTTAATGTATATTAAATAAACAGTAAATAAATATTAGGTATTGCTGTTGCCACCACTAATACTTGCCACAACACCTGTCACTCTCTGATCTCTTCTTCGTATCAGTGCAGTCATGCCTGGTATTGTTAATTTCCATGTGAAGAAGAGGTGACCCAGGATGGACGGTATTAATTAATTTTGTGTCATGGCAAGGAAATTGTCAGGATGAGGTTTGAATACATCTCTATCCAATTTTTCATACCAGGCCTTGCTGTCTCTTCAATGTTAATGGAAGGGTAGATGAGTTGGAATGATTAACTATCTCCTTCATTCCCAGGGATTTTAAAGAAAGATTTCAAAAGGGGCCCCAGGTGCTCAGAAGTCAGTAGGTGTGGCTTCCAACCTAGAAGAACCAAGAAACGGCAGGTTCTTCTCTAAGCTTGGACACCTTCAGCAGAGCTTTGCAGCTACGCGTGGGGAAACTACACAGCAGCTGTTTTGGCAGCCTAGTGAGGGAGCCTAGTGCCATATGCCAAGACTTGGGGTACAAGCAGAGTCTCTCTGGCTGCCTGTATTCATAACCATCTGTTATAAGTGGCATTTGGCCGAATCATAATGCCAAAGAAGATATTCTAAAAAGGAAGCCTGTATCTCCCCTCAGAATGTGACCATCTGCCTGGAGACACCCTGATTTTACAGAGCCTCCTTGCAAAGTCACAGTGAATTCTTATTTCATAGAGATAGCTGTTTGATTAAATATATCTGGAACATACATAGCTTTAATTATTTTTCATATGTTTCAAAACATTTGCCTTAAAGAAAGTCAAGGAGTCAATATATTTAGTCTACTGTGTGCTAAGCTATCTATCTATATATATATATATATTATCTTGTTGAATTTTCAGTTATTTTAAGAGTCAGAAAATAATATCTTCTGTTACAGAAAAGGAATCTCAGAGAGGGTCATTAACTTAGCCAGTGTCATCACAGCACTAGCAAATAGTAGAACTGGGGTCACCATATAGATATTACAGATCTTAAGGTACACTGATGCCATTGCCTATGTTTCTCCATGGCTATATGCACGATGAATCATAATATATGTGTTTCCAAAGACGCTCTTTTTTGTTTTTGTAGCTTTTCTTGCAAGCCCAATTTCTTATATGATTTTTAAATATTTATATCTATTTTATAAGATGAGGTTACTGAATAAAAGTTGGTTCTGACTTAGATTAATACAAAATGAGCAGGTTTAAAAGCCCTGATATATCTTTCGAATTTTATGAAATTTTTCTTAAATATGAAATAGTAAAACTATATCTTTTTTAAAATTTTTAAAATTTTTAATTATATGAAAGTCAAAGGAGATAAAGAAAGACCTCCTGTCTTCAGATTCACTCTTAAAATGCCTGAAACAACTGGAGCTGAGCCAGGATGAAGCCAGCAGCCAGAAACTCCTGCTATATCTCCCACGTGGGTGAAGGGACCCAAGTACTTGAGCCATCAACTGCTGCCGCCTAGGGTGTGTATTAGCAGGAAGCTGGAGAGGAAGCAGAGCTGGGACTCAATACGCAGGCATCCCAAGTGGTGGCTCAACATGCTGTGCTATAATACCTGTCCAAGATTGTGTGTTTTTTTCTGTTGTTTTTTAAAATTTTCTGCTTGTTTTTTAAATTTTTTATTAATGTAAAGAGAGTAGATTTCATGAATTTCAGAGATACAGGATAACCATTCTTTGTTCCCTCTCTCCCTCAAGCTCCCTTTGTTCTTTTCCTTTTTTGTGTTAATTTCTATAATAATATACTTTTAATTTACTTTATAATCACAGGATTAGTGCATGACTAACCACAATGTTCAACAAGTAAAAACCAGAAGAATCATTGTTCTGCAAGAATATAGACAAGGACTGTAACTATAGACAAATCATAAGATATCAGTTTTATTATCAGACTTTTTTGTATTCTACATTAACTACCACATATCAAAGAAAATACATGATATTTGTCATTTTGGAACTGGCTTGTTTCACTAAGCATAAGGTCTCCAGTTGCATCCATTTTGTTGCAAAAGACAGGATTTCATAATTTATGGCTGAGTAGTATTCTAGCATATATATATAATATTTTTTTGATAGGCAGAGTGGACAGTGAGAGACAGAGAGAAAGGTCTTCCTTTGCCGTTGGTTCACCCTCCAATGGCACTGAGGCCGGCACACCACACTGATCCGAAGGCAGGAGCCAGGTGCTTCTCCTGGTCTCCCAGGGGTGCAGGGCCCAAGGACTTGGGCCATCCTCCACTGCACTCCCGGGCCATAGCAGAGAGCTGGCCTGGAAGAGGGTCAACCGGGACAGAATCCGGCGCCCCAACCGGGACTAGAACCCGGTGTGCCGGTGCTGCTAGGTGGAGGATTATTAGCCTATTGAGCCACGGTGCCGGCCATAATATTTTCTTTAGTCATCAGTTGATGGACATTTGGGTTGATGCCATATGTTAGCTATTGTGAATTGAGCTGCTATAAACATGTGGGTACAAATAATTCTTTCATATGCTGATTTTATTTCCTTTGGTTAAATTCCCATCAGTAAGATGGCAGGTTCATATGGTAGATCAATTTTAAGATTTCTGAGGAATCTCTGTACTGTATTATTTTGTATATACATGCAAGATAACAAGGTAGAAAGGTGTGTGTGTGTAAGATACTTTTCAAATAGTATTAAAGGTGAAATTATATGGAATTAAATCGTATGAACTGATACACTATTTGAGTTGTCAAGAAAACACAATGTGGGACAACTGACCTGAAACATAACTTGCATGGATTGAATAATTCAAAATTCTTTGTGTAGAGGTAAAACACTGAATCTATGGAAGTGTTATTCTTCAATATGATAGTCAATAGCCATAAGTGGCCATTTCCCTTTCAGTTAATTGAAAAATAAAAGTTTAAAAATAATTCCCTTAGTTATAATTAATTTGGATTGCTTAATACCCACATACTAGACAGTGCTAATAAAGAATTTTTATATGTTATAGAAACTTCTATTTAACAGTGTGCTCCTACAATTTGTCAAGTTGAATACACTTTAGGCCATAGGTATATTACCTTCTTGGTGATAATTCTGGGGTAATATCAGAGTAGTGGATCCTTCTCAGACCGCATAAGTGTGGAGGTACCACTTAAAAATCATTCTGTATGAGTAATTTTCCTTGCCGTTCCATATAAAAACAAAAGAATAATAGATTATTCAAATTACTCTCCTTCCTCTATTAACCAATTAACCAATGGGAGATCAATAGGTTACCCCATACACACCGTTTGGAAATGTATATCTCCTGGGATGATTTTTGATGTCTTTCTATTTGTACTCTTAACTTCTTTTGGCTACCTTGTCCCTAAGCTTCACTAATATCTGAATTCTGATTTATGGATCCTATACTTTGCTTCCCACAATTGGTCCAAATTCTTCACATTGTCAAGCGAATTTGTGTTTTGCCAGTTGAACTTTAATGCTACTTAAACCTGAATTGAAACTCCCTAACCAGGAGGAAAAGCTTTGCTCTTTTATAGTTCTGGACCTGCTGTTAGATCCAGCCTTGTATATCCTTCTTCTAGTCTCTGCTTGCTATCAAAGATGATGGAGCATGCTATTCTATTTCCATAGCTACATGGAAAGTACCAAAAAAGGAAGAAAGAGGAATAACTTTTGAGAGAAAAGTGAATGCCAATCAAATTTAGAGGTTACTGATTTGAGCTGTAGTAGTTGATGAATGTGACTGCATCTACTCCGAATAAAAGGGCATGATGTTGAAGCTGGTGCTGTGGTGAAGAAGGTTAAGCCTCCATCCCCTGCAGTGTCATCATCCCATATGGGCACTGGCTTGAATCCCAGCTTCTCCACTTCCAGACCAGCTCTCGGCTAATGCACCTGGGAAAGCAGTGGAAGATGGCTCAAATCCTTGTGCCCCTGCACCCACGTGGGAGACCTGAAAGAAGCTGCTGGCTTCAGCCTGTCCTGACCCCAGCAGATAGGCCATTTGAGGAGTGTATCAGTGAATGGAAGAGCGCTCCCCCCTCCCCCCGTATTTCTGTCATTCAAATAAATAATTAAATAAAACTATTTTTTAAAAGGGGGGGGGGCATGCTGTCATCTGAGTGATGAAACAGAGCCAAACATTTCCCTGAAGTCTTTTGCTTTGATTTGCCCAAGAAAGCTCCTTTTCCTTTGCCTGTCTAGTTATGCAAATGTTAAATTAGACAGTTAGCCACCAAGTCTTTTTAGCAGTTAAGTGAAGAAAGGAGAAGCTATAGACATTTCAGCAGAAAAGGAATGATGTATTAGGATCCTAACTGTGCAAAACCAAGCAAGGAAGGGTATCTGATGCACAGTCTTTTTTAGATTGATATTTCCAAGGATGGTTTCTTTCAGCTTTATTTCAGAAATTGGTTGATCAGTTGAAATATAAATTTTCTTGGAAGCACTGAATCTAATAAAGAAGCTGGAATTCAAAATAGTCTTGGTCCAGGAGTGAGAGTAATGAGGGCATCAAATGAAATAACTTCTTTATCTATTACCATTGGGTAAGTTTCTCACATCTAAAGAAGCATCACAGAAAAGCCCCTGGAAGACTTGTGGCCTTGCTAGACTGTTCAACGCTGTTGTTCATTAGACCTTCTGAGTCTTTATCACATGCTACACACTTTTCCAGGGTCCCTGGCCTTAACTGGCTTCTGGGCTGGTGAACCATCAAAGCTCTGAAAGGCTTTTAGTAATTAAAAACAGAAAGCAAAGTCTTATGATGGACAAATTGATTTTTTTTAAATTTTATCCATATCGTCTTCTGGGAATACATGGTAAAAGAGCCAAAGAAAGATTATTTCTCCTGGTAAATATCCTTACGGTTTTTATGTGTGTGACTGTAATTTATTTTGAAATGAAAAATATCATCGCTACACACAACCAATATCTTGCCAAAGAGATGTGTGGTAAATTACATTATTCAGTGGAATGGTTACCAAAATGCATGGTCAGGTGAGGCGTTTGTATAAACTTTAAATTCAAACTCTTCTTAAACACATATTCTGTGTCCATCAGCATAAGAAGGACCTAGAAATGAGGGTAACTTGTCATTTTTTATGCCTAGCAAACTTTTTATTTTACAGCTTTTAATAAAATCTTGCCATTTTCCCTGTCCTTGAGCCTACGCTGACTTCAGCAGCAATGATTAGCAACCAATGAAATGATATTTGTTTATAAAAGCAATGTTGGAGAATGACATGAATAACTCACAGGCCAGGCAGCTTCAGAGTCCCAATCAGCTGCAAGGGTGATTGACTATTTCTGCAAAATGCTCTAACTGTATTAATCTTTGCCTGGAACTGAGTCACTGCAGAAAGTGACACAAGATATAAGTAGCTTCAGTCAGACACTGGAATAGAGTTCTGTCAGACAACTTCCAGAGGCTACGATGAATCATCTTGCTACTTATTTTGAGCAGCCTCACAAACACAACAGGAAGGTAAGAGGTAATTCAATGCCTTGGTGGCAGGTCTTGGACAGATTTAGACTTTTTTTTTTACTTGTACCTATAAAACTTTCATCCTTAAAATAAGAAAGGCCAAGGGAGAAAAGAGGATATGAATGATTGGTGTCAACTAAAGACTGCTAGGATCAGATCCAGGAGGACCTACTGGCTTGGGCAGCACAGAATTGTACAAAAGAATGACATACTGATGGGGCCCTCTGGTAATTGACTGCACCGTGTCCTTGAACTTGACTTTGTCTTTTTTTTTAAGATTTATTTTATTTATTTAAAAGGCAGAGTTACAAACAGAGAGAGGTCTCCCATTCGCTGGTTCACTCCCCACCCAAAGGCCACAACTGTCGGGGCTGGACCAGGCCTAAGGTTGATCCAGCAGCTTCATCTGGGTTTCCCACATAGATACAGGGGCCCAAGCACTTGGGCCATCTTCCAATGCTTTCCTGGGTGCATTAGCAGGGAGCTGGATCAGATATAGAGCAGCCAGGACTCAATGGGATTCCGGCATTGCAGGGGATGGTTTTACCTGCTACACTACAACTCCAGACCCTTGACTTTTTCTTGAACTATGCAGATCCACTTGTATTTTCTGAATCTTTTCTATATTTTTGTTGGTGTCTACACTATTGAATGTACACATGTATGTTTGCACGTGATTAGGGAGCAACACTTGACTCTTTTTACACATTTCTGCTTTAATGGAAGAAAGAATATATTAAACATTTTTAACATTTCTTTAATCTGTCACTAGCTTCTTTGTTGTTACCAGTGAGAGGTTGTCATCTGAGTTGTCAGAATGGATCCTACAACTTAATATAACATGGATTATGGAATAGATTATATTGGGAAAAAGGGAGTCTCATAAACCAGAGACAATAATACAGACACACACACACACAGTTCTCCCTATATTAGCCCAAAAAGAGAAATGCCGTCTTGGGCAGTTACTAAACCTAGAACAATTTTCTTTCCAGGGGAGTGACTACTCCTTTTGACCTGATCAGTATCCCTTCTTAACAGGACATTCGTGAGTAAATAGTCTTGTCAGTGGAGAAATACGTAGATTATTGGCATTGTAATGCTTAAGATTTATAATATTATCTGGAAGAGCCAGCTACTCTGTACTGGGTACTTGAGGTCCATGGGATGATGGAGCCTCCTGGGCCACAAGAAACATGATGATCCCTGTCCCATGGAAATTTAAACATGAAGGCTTCTCCTTCAGCTGGAAGAGTTGTGAGCTCCCTTCTTAGTTGTCTAAGCAACATTGGGTCACGTACAGATAATACTGCTCCTTGAGAAATACTTCATGGGGGAAAATAAATATTTGTATAATTACTGCATTTGAGAAATAGAATTATGAATGCATGACTCAATATTTCCCAATTTCATTTTCCTACAAACCCAGTCTTTCCTTGACAACAGGGTTCTCTATTCCTGAATGCACTTTATTTTTGGGGTGAGATTGTGCTCTTGAAGAGAAGCTTATTATTTATCTACTATTGCAGAAAAAAATCCCAAATTTAAGACTTTCAAACTGCATTTATTTTTTCATTTTCATGGGTTAGCAATCCTAGTTTGGTTTACTCTGAATATCCCATATCACCATCTTTCAAGGGGTGAAATCCAGATATTGGCCAGTGAGGCAGTGATTCCAAAGACTGAATTGGGAGATAGAATTTGAAGTTCATTTATGTGGCTGAGGGTTGTTTTCCAGATCTCAGAAACCACTTCCCTCCTCATCCCTCACTCCTTTCCCTGTTGTCATCTCCAGAGGGTAGCTTTCAACAGAGTAGCTTGCTTTCCAGAGTGAGCCAGCTGAAAAGAACCAGAAAGAGAAGAAAGAACTCAAGATATATGGCAGTCAAAGTGTCTTTGTAATCCAGTCTTTGAAGTGGCATCCTATCCTTCTTTCTTTGCCTCTACGTATCTCTCAGTTGAATTTGAATTCAGATTTTATAACAGGTTTTTTTGTTTGCTTGTTTCCTCTTCCTATGCATTTCCCCTGCAAACATTGGTTAAATCTTGATGTTTTTTCAAGAAGACAGAAAAAAGATTTTTATTTTAAAACCCAAGTGCTGGAGAGCCAAGTAGATACTAAAACATTTCAGTTAATGGTATGTGCACTTCATAAAGTAAAGCATTATGACATGAAAGAGGATGACTTAGATACTCAGAAATGAGTCTTTCCAATGTGTTCATTTCAATGGATGGAAGAGGACTCTTGGAGGAAGTGGCATGAGTTGCACTTAATTTTGATTTAAGAAGGTTTAGAGAGACCAATTAACATTTCTCCCTCTGAGGAGTTCTCCACTTGGATTCTGCATCTAATTCTCTCTTCTTGACATATTTGGGGATTTTCACATTAGATGCTGCCACTACTGAGGTGAGTATAGATCCTCTGTCCCTGTCAGAATGTGATCTTGGAGGTCAAGAAGACACTCTATTTTCATGTGTAATAGAGAAAATGTATTGGCATATAAGTTTATGACATCTAGTAATTATATATCTAGTAATTTATATATTTTCCTCATTAAATTATGTATATTTTAGATAGTGGCATGTTATAACAGGTAATTTTAGGATAAATTTGCAGAGATAATGTGTATTCTGTGAATTAAAATTTGCAAGGTGTATACTTTGCCCTTTGACTTTTATGGTATCACCATTGTTATTGAAACATTCTGGCAATATTCCGTAGTAAGGGTTTTCCAGCAGATACTTTCACATTTGGTTGCAAATACTACGTTTTGTGTGTTTCTATTTGCCCGATGTCTTGGTGTCCTTTGCCACTAGTCTCTACAAGGAAGCAGTAAATTGGGAATTAGGTCCATGTAATGAATCAATTATGCAAAAATGTCTGAAGTATCAGAATTTTGAAGAAAGAAGTTAGGGTAAACCATGCCAAATGCTACTGGCAGGATTAGTGGAAAACTTGATGATTTTAGCAAGAATGACTTCTATGGAATAGAAACAAAACTTGGAAAACAGTAGAGAAGGAATTAGAGACAAAGGATAGAGATAATTTTCTGAGATTTTTTTTACAGTGGGGAGAAAAGTAGAGGGATGTGGTTATTGGAGGGAAATGAGTTAGATAACTGTTTTTTTAATTTTTGGTGGGAAGGGGACTGTGAAGTAACAGTATGTTTTATTCCATTGTGAGTGTTTTGTTAAGAGAACCAAGCATCAAAGATATAAGAGGTATAAAGAAAACAAGGACAGCTAGAGCAATGTCTTGAGTAATCAAAACTGGGAAGAATCCAGTTCCAAGTGGAGATATTCACTTTAAATGGGTACATAGTGCTTTCCCTTGGTCATAGGAAACCAAGTTTGGGGATTCAAATACTAATAGGTGGGCAGCTGTCACCCTAGGAATCTCTGAAATTTCTCCTCTGGTTGCTTCGGTTTTCTTATTGAAAAAGGAAGTAATACAATTATATAAAAGGCTAAAATATTGGGTGAAATATTAGGGGTTAGTGGTGAAAGGGTGAAGTATGAAAAGGTATTTCAAGTGTTCATGCATGTATGTGTGTGTGTGTGTGTGTGTATGCGTTTGTGTGTGAGAATGAATGAACAAATCAGGAATATAGTAGAGTTATGTGACAGCAATAGAAATCTCATTGATGTTGGTGAAATTCAGTTAATTTTATCAGCCTCACCATCTACAACATGTATTCAGTTATTAAATACAAAGATTGTGGATTTAACCATAGTTTCTAAGGAAGTATAACAAAGCAAGGGAAGAATGAGAGTCAAGGTAGTGATTTTGATAATTGACAATGGATATAAACAGAGTAAAGAAGTGAGAAAGCTATGTGTGAAGGAGAAAGAAAAACAAATATGGTCAATAAAATGAAATGAAAGAAGGTAGTAGACCAAGAATGAAATGCAAGAGAATTAGAATATAAAGGAATTGAGGTTATCATAAAGAAAGATATAGAAGTGTTATCATGTGCATGAGTGGATGAGGTGCTAGTGATGGACAAAACCACTGAAAGGTAAGAGTTCAAGGCTGAGAAACACCAAGGTTTTCTATGTATACATTGAACACTTAAGGCAAGAATAATTGTTAACACACTGACAGTGAGGCAGGGTTGCTCTAAAATCATAGAAAATTATTGAGGAGTAATCAGAGAGATAATACCTGTCAATAAGAATGAAGAATAGTGGATAATGTAATCTGATGATGTGAGATTAAAATTTGGAATTCTTTAGGAAAAACCTAAGGGAAAGAGCAATAGGTATAAAAAGACTTGCTTTATGGACCAAGTGGAGATTTCGAAGAGCTGTCTAATGGTGGTGTTCTCAAGACAAAGTGACCAAGCTGTTGGACAGAATGTTAAGAGACTAGCTTGAATAGATAGATTTTATTGATAATACATCTTGAATTTCAGATCATGCAGATTAAAGATCTCTAGTGGTGAGAGAAAGAAATAGATGGGAAGAAACCAGGCAAGTAGAACTCGGGTGGAGATAGAGTTAAGGAAACTCAGAGGTCAAGTAAGAGGTTGGGGTTTCTTATCTGTAAGGATTAAGGATTAAAATAAAAAGGAGTAAATCCTTGAGGATTTAAGTAGATAACAGCTGTGAAGCTCTGAACATCACGAGATAGGAAGAACAGATATTATGGGAGTCTCCTCATTCTTAACAATTGTGTTAGATGACCAGAGCAGGTGTGGTGTTAATTACACTGTACAGGTTCCTTCTTGTGCCTATAGTGGGAAGAGAAGTTTTGCTTGCAGTGCGTGTGTTGACTTTTGTTGAGAAACATGGGAATAATTTCAGAAGCTAGTTTCAGCAGTGTTAGACAAGATTTAATTTCAGTATCATAGCCTTTAAGAAAATTTTAATAAGCCCCAAATGAGCCAATATTAACATACACATTAATTACAGGAGATTTTTTATAAGTATGAACAAAAAAGATAACTAGGATTATTTTTTCAATAGGGAAATAGTTGGGGTCTAGTACTGGGTACTTAGGTAAATGCTACTTAAAAAAAGTTATTTGAAAGGCAGAGGGAGTGGGAGATAGGAGGGAGAGGGAGAGAAAGAGGGAGAAGGAGAGAAAGAGGGAGAAGGAGAGAAATCTCCCATCTATTAGTTCACTTCCCAAATGTCCACGAGAACTAGGGCTGGCCCAAGCTGATGCCAGGAATCAGGAACTCAATCCAGGTCTTCCAAATGATTGGCAAGGACCCCAAATCTTGAGTCATTACCTACTGCCTCCCAGGGTGCATATTAGCAGAAAGCTGAAATTTGGAGCAGAACCAAGACTCAAATTTAGGTATTCTAAAACGGGATGTAGGCTTTCCAGGAAACGTAATCACTAGGCCAAGTGTCCTGACCATTATACCAATTACCCAACCTTAAACTCTGCTCTTCATCCAGCCCCTGAGAGTGAAATACAAGGCACTGTCTTGTTCACATCTTTCTTGACCAAGCTTCATGTCTTTCCTACAATATAACCTTATTCATTTAATATTCTGTGCCTCCTCCTACTGCCAGAGTGGAATCTGGTAGTCCGCAGGAATACGTCAGCTTTATGGGGTGAGCAGTGATAGTTGTCATCCTAACTGTACCTATTTTGGAGACAGGTAAAGATAAGCATTAATGGTAATTCATCCATAAGTTTTTTTTTTTACTGTTATATATTCTGCATCTGAATGGAGGAAATAGTGCTTTGTTTTCTAGGTGAAACCTATACAGATCTTAACAGTTTGTGAGTCTTATATGGTATCATGCTGTCTTTAGTTTTTCCAAATACAGCCAACTGGAATAATATAAAGTTCATTGGCTTTTTAGTATCTATTCTAGCTCTTTCTAGCATGCGCGTCAGTCTTGTTCGTGCATAGTCAGAGTGGTCTCATTTTGATGCATGGTATGTATGTGTGGGTAATTGTGTGTGTGTGTGTGTGTGTGTGTGTGTGAAAAAGCGTGATGATTTCTTCTATCCTAGCAAACTGAAAATAAAATAAGTAAACTAGGTATTGGAGACACGAACATTGAAAAGGGGAACATAGAAGAAATTAGAGAGAAAGGATTCATAAAGGAGGAGACATAAAATTACAGATAAGAAAATGAAAGTAAAGTTTTAAAATAAACTGAAATGCTTGCCTATCAGTGAGATTATAATACAATATCTATATTTATTCAGAACACACTCAAATATCTAGGTTAGATGGTCATTTTAAGGAGATCATAATTGAACCAAACTCAATCAAGATAGTTGATTAAATCAACAGGGAAACAAAATTGGGACAATCTACTTCTACATAGCACTTTATAGATAGTTCTATTGCTTCATTTCCAAAAGAAATTATGGATTTTTTGATTGTAAAATTTCCTAGCCTATGAAAAGAAGCTAAACTACTTGCTACAAGTTATACTGCACACATACCAAACTCAGACATGGTTAGAATACTTACAAAAGACCAAAGGAAGAAAGTTTTTGAATTGCCATAAATGTGGCTTATTAGTAGAAGCCTAATACTATGATTTGATGCCAAACTGCCAGTGGCTAGGAGAGAATGAGATTGGACTTTGGGTGAGGAGGATTTTGTTCATATTTCAGCTGTAATACTGAAAACAGAAAATGTCATATTAATTATATGCTTCAATGCATTCATTTGGCAGTTATTTTATAAAAGGAAGTTTGTACATTTGATTTTAAACTGTCAACTCCCCCAAATAAAAAATAAAAGTTGCTATTAATCAACAGTGCATTTCACAATAGAGGGCATCCTAGAATCTAAGGAAAATGGCAGCATAAGTTACGGAGTCAAAGAGAAAGTTCAAAAGCTGCAGTCTTGAAGGACTAATTAAAACTCACAAACATAAGCAAAGGAAAACTTCAAGTAGGAATATTTGCTTGAAGGAAGGCTTGAAGGATTAATTAAAATCTCATGAACTGGTTGAAGCATAACTTCAATTAGGAATGAATGGCATAGATTACAAGGATGTAGAAGGCTAGAGCTTTGGCCTAAAGGGCATTGAAAGAAAAGAACCAAGAGGAATATTCACACAAGAAACAAAGATCAATTTAAGAAAGTATAATTATTTCATGTAAAAGGATTAAGTATCAGTCTTTAATATTTAGTCAAATGAAAAAATGCATGTTAGGAGGGATGTGTTCATAGTATGTAATGTACATCAAATGATGCCAGCAAAAGATGCAAAACTGAGGGGCCAGCATTGTGGTGTAGTGAGTAAAGCCGTCTGCCACACAGGCATCCCATTTAGGCACTGGCTCAAGTCCCAGCTGTTCTTTCTATCCAGCCCCTGTTAATGCACCTGGGAGAGCAGCAGAAGATGGCCCAAGTGCTTGGACCCCTGCAGCCACAAGAGAGACCCAGAGGAAGCTCCTAGCTTTGATCTGGCCAAGCTCTCACCATTGTGGGCATTTGGGGAGAGAATTATCAGACTAGGATCTCTCTCGTCTCTCTCTTTCTCTTTGTGTCTCCACCTCTCTGTAATTCTGCCTTTCAAATAAAAAAAAAAAAGATGCAACAATGAGTGGGCATGCCATGAATATGATTGAGGTTGGGACAATGATTAGATCCACAACTGTGACTGTCTTCTAAAAGAAATGTTACAGGAAAATATACTCCAGGCATAGCAATTTTTTTTCCTGAGCACAAAAAAATTTCTGAAGATTTTTACTTAAAACTAAGCAAAATAGGCTTAGGAAAGCATGTTCTACATGCCTACTTGGTGGGTCATGGGATATCTATTTTTGATCAAACATTCTAAGTTTGATCTAAGTTCTGTTTTGGGGAAAGAATAACAACGTACATTGCCACAAGATGGGATGGTATCATCCAATTATTTGAAGGCCTGCAAAGGACAAAAGGAATGGCCTTCCCTGAAGGAGAAAGAACTCTCCTGATGTGTGCCCTGGATTTCACCTGATATCCGGTCTTTGCTGTTCTGCAACACACGGCCTTCAGACTCAAGCTGGAACGTGGACTCTTCTGTATTTCTGGCCCACACTCCAGATTTTGGGATGTGGCAGCCTCCATAAATATGTAAGCTAACTTCCTTATCATAAAAAGCTTTGCCTATTGGTTTGGTTTTCTTGTAGAACCTTGGCTAGTAGGAGAAGCACTAAATTATTCATAATGTGAGAAGTTTGGTTGTAACCAATAAGACCATAGGAATGAAGAGTTTCTTTTTATGTTTTTCAGTAGATGTTGAGATATAGACTTAAGTACAGAAAGCAGTAGTAACAATTACCATTTCTTTCCTGTCCAATGTAATCTCTGAAATCTTTGGAAAACACACAACCCATTTATGCATTGTTTATATAGTCATGTTTATATTTTAAGTCCCCAAGCATACATGCAATTAAGACGCTCTAACTTTGGACATTAGTTAGCCCTGAAAATGCAAGGAGAAAGATAGAGGTTAGGGAAAGCAAGGATTGAGTTATAACTATAATGTTTCATTTATTTTGATTTTTGCTTGCATTTTTGTATTTAACAGGCAGATGGACAGAAAGAAAGAAACAGACAGAAATCTTCCATTCAGTGGTTCACTACTCAACTGTCTACAACATCCAGGGCTAAGCCAGGACAAAACCAGGAGCCCAGAACTCAATTCTGATCTCCCACATTAGTGGCAGGGACAAAAATATTTGAGCCATCACTTCTAACTTACCAGGGTGTGCATTAACAGGAAGCTGGAACTAGAAGTAGAGTTGCAGATTGAACCCAGATACCCCTATATGGGATCCCAGCATTCCAAGCAGTGTCTTAACTATGTCATATGCCAACCATTATTTCTTGTGTTTCAGAATAGGGAAGATCTGAAAAGAAAATAGGCCAAGGTATTTAAATCCCTTTCCTTTCTGAAGTAGGTACATAAATGATTGGTTGTGACATTGTATGTTTGAAAAAAATAGAATTAAAATTAAAATATTAAATACAATGAAAAAGAAAGAAACCAGAATGGAAAATATATTTGATTTTTTTCCCTGAGGAACAGTTGCAAAGGGACTTCATCAAATGAGATGCTATGAAGTACTCTGTTGCCATGGTGTTACAGATATAGACAACCAGCAAGAACCAGTGTTCTTTCAGAAGCTGAGTCTAGAGAAGGAGACAGAGAAACATATTAATAGATCCTTTTAAACAAGAGGTATCATAGGCAGTTGAGGAAAGAATTCTGTGTAAGAATAAGGGCAGGAAAGGCCTTATAGAAGTGATATATGAACATGAATTTTACATACTTAATAAGATTTTCCTATAGTCATACATAGGTTAATGATTTAAAAAACTGTATTTAATCAACAGTAATAAAATTCACTCCTCAATAGTTCAAAAATTTGGCACAAGTAGAACTGGTACAAATGGATGTAAAATTAGGGTAAAAAGCACATGGGTAGGGGCCAGTGCTGTGGTGTAGCAGATAAAGCTACCACCTGCAGGGCCAGCATCCCATATGGGCACCAGTTTGAGTCCTGGTTGCTCCCCTACTCATCCAGCTCTCTGCTATGGCCTGGGAAAGCAGTGGAAGATGGCCCAAGTCCTTGGGCATCTGCAACCACATGGGAGACCTGAAAGAAGTTCCTGGCTTCTGTCTTTGGATCAGCCCAGCTCCGGTTGTTGTGGCCACTTGGGGAGTGAACCAGCAGATGGAAGACCCCTCTCCCACCCTGCCTTTCCTCTCTGTAACTTTGCATTTCAAATAAATAAATAAATAAATAAGTCTTTTTACAAAAAGCACATGGGTAGCTAATGGGAGAAAATTATCACTTTCCCTCTGGGTGACATGGCAAGGCCAATCTGTCGGTAGAAGATGTAAAGAGGAGTTGAAGTGTACAGAGTAAAGATAATAATGTTAAATAATCAAGCCACAGAAGAATGAGTAAAACACTACAAAAGAGTTGAAATAGGAGAAGGGAAAATCAAAGAACAACAGAAAAAAATTTCAACAGCAAAACCAAATTAATGAGAATACTGTAAGATCGAATAGAAATGAATTTACTACCAAAGAAAATATCAAGGATTTGACAATTATAACTTGAGTTGTGGTATAGACACTTGTTCTATTGTGAAGCAATTATTAAAAAGGCTGTGAAATATCTGCATCATAAAGTAAATATGTATGGTATAGCAAGAGACATAATTGCTTGTGTACCATGAATACACTTTGTTAACTAATCTAAATAGGGATGTCCCTAGGATCCTGGACGAATACTTGTGGTGGGCCATTGTCTATATAAATGATCTTATTAGAATTGTATTACAAACTTTGTGGTCTGTGTTACATATAATGATTAAGGCTGTTATATGTTTATATTTGAGTAATATGTGCATGTACAGATTGTTCATGGTGTTCTTGCACCCCATTTCTTCCTTCTTAGGTTCAGGAACTATATCTTTGTGCTATTCATCATTAAAGATACCATTCTTGCTGTTTTTCCTATTTCCTGTCATAAGAAAAAGTAACATGGTAATTTCTCACAATTCCTGGTGGTGGATCTTCAATATTCCAGAATCCTGACCTCATCCTGTGCCAGAGAATCATTGAAAATTAACATATCACCAAACTATTCCTTAAGTTTGATCTCATGTAATCAGAACAATGAAATGCCATCCTGGCCAGTGTAAGCAGACGAGGACATTCTCATTGATGAAAATTCAAGAGATCCCCATAGAACCTGATAGATCTGGTAGGAGGATTAGTAGACAGAATGGCATCCCTAAAATCCCCATACCCTTATTCTCAGGACTTGTGAATACATTACATTGCAGGAAAAGGGACTTTGCTTATATCATAATGATTCCAGATCTTAAAAGTGTCAAATAGGGAGAGTTTCCTGGATCATCCAGGGGGCTCAATGTAATTAATGAGCCCTTAAAAGCACAGAAATTAGGAGTCACAAACATTTGATAGAAAAGGAAGTCAAGAAGAACTGCAGTGATTTATTGTTGAAGCATGAGAAAGACCAGACTCCTGATGGCTGGAGGGCAGCTTCCTGGAAAGCATGAAAAGGAATGCAGGCAAACCCTAGGAGCAAAGACAGCCAGAACTCTGTGATAGGCAGTGAGGAAATGGGGATGCCACTAGTACAACAGCATTCAGAAGAGGCGAATAATCTGAATGGGCTCAGAGGCAGATTCTTCCATAGAGTCTCCAACAAGGTGTGCAGCCCAGCGGAACTTTGATTTTCATCATGTGAGATCCTAGGCAGAAGACCAGCTGAGCCTACCCAGATCTCTGATGTGCAGAACTGTAAGATAGTAGATTTGTGTTGTTCTATACATCTCAGTTTGTGTCAATTCATTATAGCAGCAAGAGAAAACAAATAAAGGATTGGGCTCAGTAGAAAATGATTAGATTGGAAAGTGCTCTCAACCAGGAGAAGCTGGAGACACCAGGGTGTGTGCAGGTTCCAGGACACATGGACTTCCTCCCAGGAGACTGCCAGCCTCAATTCCCCATCCTCAGGGCTTTAGAAAATTTCAAGGAGGCTACTCTCAAGCACAGGATTCCACTGTGAAAAAGCTAGAGTTAAGATAGATGGGCTATGGTGAAGCTGTGGATATTTTTCAGTGTTTGTTTTGTAGGGTCATTGGTGAGAGCCAGATGGTTTTAGAGTCTCTTGGTGGGCTGTGAAGGGATGTTATATGAGGAGACCAATGGACATACATGCAAAAAATGGTATACTTTACCCATTTTATTGAATAATATATCAATGTTGGTTAAATTGGCATAACCATCTTTATCTTTCTCAATACTTAATTATTTTATCCCTACTTCAGTCAATTTATATCACTCTAAAATCTGGCATCCAATGCCAAACACTGGGTATCTAAATATTCACCAAGAAAAATGTTCTCAGGATAATCAGTACAATTTTTTTATACTTCATTGCTGTTTATAGTTTTTTCTCTTTACAAGACCTGCCATTTTGAGTGTTATGGTATCCACACACATGGGAATTAGAAAGGTTTGCAATACCTTCAAACCAATGAAACTTCTTGGATTTTCCTCATGCATAGCATCAACAAATGGTAGATATTAAAATGACATGTATAATGTATGTTATCTGCCGGATAGTATTCGTTTAGTCAGTCTACATTCACTGTTCTGGAAGCGATGAACACAGCAAGGAAAAATGTAAGAAACATCTTTATCTTTCTGGAACTTACATTCTAACAGGGAGCGATGGGTCATAAGAATGTGTGTGTGTGTGTGTGTGTGTTATAAATAGCATGTGGATTCTGCATAGAGAGAACATGCAGTAATACTGGTGTTTCTCTTTTTTAAAGATTTATTTATTTATTTTAAAGAGTTACAGAGAGGCAGACAGACAGACACAGACACACACACACAGAGGGAGGGAGGGAGAGAGAGAGAAAGAGAAAGACAGAAATATCTTCCATCTGCTGGTTCACTCCACAAATGGCTGCATTGACTGAGACTGGACAAGGCCAAAACCAGGAGCCAGGAGCTTCATCTGCATCTCCCACATTGATGCAGGGGCCCAAGCACTTGAACCATCTTCCACTGCTTTCCGAGGCACATTAGGGAGCTGGACCAGAAGTGGAACAGCCGGTTTCAAACTGGTACCCATATGGAATGCTGGCATTGCAGGTGATGGCTTTTCTAAGTACACCACAACACACATGGGCTCCAGTGTCTTTCTTTTTGACTCAAAAATCAAACAGACGAAGAGATACAAACAGGGAACTTCCATGTGCTGGTTCATTCATTAAGTGTCCACAATGGCAGGGGCTGGGCCTTGCTGAAAACAGGAACTCAGTCCAGGTCTCCCACATGGTGGCAGGGACACAACTACGTGAGCCATCACTGTCTCCCAAGTCTGCATTAGCAGGAAGCTTGAATCAGAGTGGAGCTGGAACTCAGAACTAAGTACTGCAATGTGGCTTACTGGCACCTCCACCACTAAGCCTAATGTACACCCGTGCAATCTACTTTTGAGTTAAAGTTTCTGGTGATGCAAAGCTTAATGGAACCCGTAGGAGACAATTCTATGAATTGTACTTGGGTATTTGGGTGAAATTCCTCTTCATTTAAGGTCATGTTCTTTGTTGGTCATAAAAAATATCCTGAGGAGTTTGTGTAGCTTCATATAAAGGCACATTGGTCTGCCCAGAAATTCACCAGGCCAGTGAAGTGGGTGCCCACACTAAGGGGCCTCCAATGACAGAGGGAGCGAGGGTGAGGCTGTAGCACATTTGAAGAGAACCATGAAACAAAGGGAGCAGCCCTGCCATGGGTGTACTGCCAGTTGGACCATAGGAATCCTGCATTCATCCATACCAGTTTTTAAACCTTCTTTCACCCCCAGAAAACCTAGACCTTGAAGAAGAAGGCTGAGCAGTTGGTTTTAGGACAAACCATCACTGTCATCCCCCCCCCCCCCCCCAGAAAGCCAGAACAGAGCTTCAGTTTGGGCTGGTGAGGGTATGGAGATGATAGGAGTAGAAAATATATTATACACTTCAGTCTTAAACAAGGCCTTGAACAGTAATACCCCCAAGTTACTGGAAAATCGTGGAATATAGCAATATGTCATTAACTGAGGGAAAAGGACAGCCAATACAGCATATTAGGCAGCCATTTGAGAAAAATTGAACCCCCCTCCCAAATTGTTGCACATATAACTGTGAGGGAAGCATAAATACACTTTGCAGTTTAAAAACTTCCATGTGGGCCGGCGCCACAGCTCACTAGGCTAATCCTCCGCCTTGCAGCGCCAGCACACCGGGTTCTAGTCCCGGTTGGGGCGCCGGATTCTGTCCCGGTTGCCCCTCTTCCAGGCCAGCTCTCTGCTGTGGCCAGGGAGTGCAGTGGAGGATGGCCCAAGTGCTTGGGCCCTGCACCCCTGGGAGACCAGGAGAAGCACCTGGCTCCTGTCATCGGATCAGCGCAGTGCGCTGGCCGCAGTGGCCATTGGAGGGTGAACCAACAGCAAAAAGGAAGACCTTTCTCTCTGTCTCTCTCTCACTGTCCACTCTGCCTGTAAAAAAAAAAAAAAAAAAAAAAAAAAAAAAAAAAAAAAAAAAAAAAAAAAAAAAAAAACTTCCATGTGGAAACTCAGACCTTGGATTTGTTTTGTGAAGTGAGAAGTTCTTTTGCTGACAAGTGTTGAGTGTTGCAATGGTCTAGATATGTGTGTGTGTGTGTGTGTGGGTATGGTGAAGAAGTACACACACTGAGAGAAAAAACTGACCAAAGTGAACCAGAACGGTATTCTGTAAGAGAAGCGGAGAGTTTTTTCTTGGGAAGGCATTATATCAAACTGTTGAAACAGTCTAGAACTTCAGAGTTTGATTGTGAATTATAAGCAACCCAATGGTTTCTTTTTTATTCTAATCTTATTTACAGTGTTAGATTTCTGAGGCAAGTATTCTAAATTCTGTCTCAAGTAGTCTCACTCATTTCATTCAGTGTTTAGTAGATGTATATTGAGCTTCTATTAACTGAAATATAAGGAGGAAAAGAGATAAGTAAGCTGTCAATTATAATAGAGTACTGCAAATTGATAAAGATTTATGGCTTCCTTCTAACCATATTAATTGAAGTTTTCTGACATTTCACAAGGTTTGGAAATGGACCAGATGGCATAAAGATGCAAGTTTGTACCCTGATTTTAAGCATATTAATGGTAGAAATATAAAAATACTGGTTTCTGTGCCTACTATTAATGGTAAGATAAACCACTGTCAGATTTCTCTTTACATTCTGAAGCCTGGGCACAAGAATTTTCTGTTTTTAAGTATGTGTCATTTCATCAGTTGTCTTTGAAGCAGTAGCAGTAAGGTCTATATTTCACGAACCTGTGAAAATGTTTTCAACACCAGGTTAGTGTGTTACACCAAATGAACTGTTTTTACCCTTTGTTGAGAAATAGAGGGACAGTAAGCATCTTGGCTGCTTCTGGTTATTGCCTGAGTTCTGCAGAACTTTGGTTTTTAAGTCTTCTACAATGCCATTGCTGATTGCAACCCTCTTTTCTCCTCAGAGAAGAGCTGTGGCTCAGAGATCTGCACACTCTGCTGTTGAGTGGCTTGAAGAAGGAAGGAAACTGTTAAATGACTTGGCAAAACCCACTCATTTCTTAACAATTATTTGTGCTTGTTTACGGGGTCAAAGCCAAGAAATTCATAGCATCAGTCGTTTCATACACATAGGCTAGTGTTCTAATGGCAGTTTGTTCTGATAAATTGCCACTTCAAGTTTTATGTGAAAGTTTTTAATTAGTTTCAAAATATATTTTGCCATACTCCTCAGTTACAAAACAATAAAATACAATGCAAACAGAAAACAGTTATCTTGACTTGATGTTACCTGAACTTGAGAGAAAGTCATTACTTACTATTACACTCGTGCTTTTGTGGAGAAAAATTTTTCTCCCTCTGAAAAGTTAGCAGTTGAGTATTTAGCTCCTGACCTAACTATAGTGTGTAGGCAATGTTATTACTGTTCAAGTGATTATTTGCCTAACAAAGGTTTTGTTCTGACTTTTTTCCTGCTAGATGATCCAGTGGACAATGTTAGTGACTAGGTATGTGGATGATTTGGTGGGAGTAGGTGTACACTTAGTGCAATGGCCTGGTATTTTTTGTGGAAGAGAATTCTTTGGAGGAGAGCTCGAACTACACAGTAAGACTCGAACAGCACGTACACTGGTTTGCTCAACTAACTATAATCTATATATGCATATAGAAGTTTTGTCCTGTTATTATGAAGGCCATGCCTGCCACTTTTATGAAATGGTAGTTTCATCCCTGCCCCAAATCATTAGGATCCTCAGGGTTTAAGAGAAGTGTTCTGAGAGGTAGGTAGAGAAGCTATGGTGGAGGTGATTTGGACTACACTGAGTTCCATATTCAAGTGGATGTGAAATCCTCATAAACCAAACCTACTACAGCCTCTCACCTCCAGCACCCAGTATGTGGCCCTGCTGGGTCACGTGGTGACTAAAGTTCCCCAGATTTTCTTGAATTCAGGGTCGTAGCCCATATGAATAGGGGAAGGAGGAGGTCAGAGGAAAGGCTGTAGAAGATTTTATGCCCTAGAGCTGCTCCAGCACCCTTAGTTTCTCATTTTTATATATTGAATATGGATGAGAACAATGAAATGAGATGACTTTAAAAATGTTTATAAGCAAATAGCCTAGCCTTCTTACATTTTGGTATAAAGCTATGAACTTCATAACTTTGTAAAGCAAGATATAAAGCAAAAATGAGAGGGAAATAAAGTACTTTTACTAAAAAAAAAAATTAGGTTTTTTGTATATATAACTCTAAGAACATAATGATATTTCTTTCCTCCTTCTTCCCCTATCTCCCTTCTCCTGTCCCCCCATGTCTCTCCCACCCTTCTTTCTCCTCCCTTTCTATTCTTTTTTTAGCTTTTGAGACAATATACTTTAAATTTACATTACAGTAGAAAGACTTAATATTCATTGAATAAGAAACTTAACAAGAAAAATAGCAAATAGACTCTAGTTTATTGGGAATATAGGCAATGACTATGAACAATATATGAATGGAAAAATGAGCATTTCACATATACACAGTAAATTTTCAAGTAATCACAGATCATTTAAAAAATATAGTAGTATAACAATGTTAACCATTGGAAAACTGTGTTTGAAGCAATAATGATATACATAGAAATTTTTTTTTTATTTTTATTTTTTTTTAGAATTTTAGCTCCCACATACAAGGGAGAACATGCAGTATTTGTCTTTCTGGGTCTGGCTTATTTCATTCAATGTGATGTCCTTCAGTTGCATCCATTTTGCTGCAAATGGTGGAATTTCATTCTTTTTTATAGCTGAAAACATTTCATTGTGTATACATACCACATTTTGTTTATTCATTCATCTGATGAAACCTTGGTTGGTTCCAAATTTTGGCTATTGTAAACAGGCTGCTATAAACATGGTGGTACAAGTATCTCTTTGAGACATTGTGTTTAAGTCTTTTGTGTATATATCCAGTAGTGGGATTTCTGTCATATGGCAAGTCTATTTCTAGTTTCTTAAATAATCTCTGCACTATTTCCCATAGTGGCTGCACTAATTTACATTCTCACCAACAGTGTATGAGTGTTCCACTTCACCCACATCCTCGCCAGCTTTTGTTACTCTCTCTGTTTTGAATTTTAGCCATCTGACAGAGACGAGGTGATATATTATTGTGGTCTTGTTTGTATTTCCCTGATGGTTACTGATATTGTGCATGTTTTCATATATTTGTTGGCCATTTGTATTTCTTCTTTTGAGAACTGTCTATCGAAGTCTTTGGCCCATTTCTCAGTTGGATTATTTTGTTGTTGTTGCTGAATGCTTTACATTGCCGAAACATTTTGGATATCAATTCTTTGTCAGGTAGGTGATTTGTAATCTATTACTTTAGATAGTATAGACATTTTAATGATATTTATTCTTATGATCCATGGGCAAGGAATATATTTCCATTTTTTGTGTCCTTGATGATTTCTTTCATCAATTTTTAATAATTTTAACTGTAGAGATCTTTTATTTCTTTGGTAAATTTATTTCTAAATATTTTATTTTTTTGCTTCTACTGTGAATAAGATTTACTTCTTGATTTCTCTTTATGTGGGCTCATCATTAGTATACAAAAAAGCTACATTTTTTGTATTTATGTTTTGTGACCTGCAACTTTACCAAATTCATTTATCAATTTGAACAGTGTTTTGGTGGAGTGTTTAGATATTTCCATGTACAACATCAGGCATTTGAACAAATAAACAGAAAAATCAACAATAGAAGTAACAAAAACTTCCACTAGCTCTCATTTTTTAAAATATTTCTCAGAAAAAAAAAACAAAGCCATAACCTAAATTTGTCTTATTTATTGCTGGCTAGTCATAGCATTATTCAAATCTGAATCAAATGTATTATGTTGACTGTTGAATAAAGCATGAATGCAATAATAAAGCTTCTTTCTTAAATAAAAATGTACTAGGACTTAAATGATCAATTGAGTGTTTACCCTGCCAAACAGTGTTTGGCAAGTGCTATTTCTGAAACTCAGAATAATTTTGAAATTGTATTTTGGAAGTCTCTCCAGAGTCTGAATCAAATTTTAAAAAATTATCATAGTGAATTTTTAAGCTTGGAAGACAAATATGACTTTGGTAAGCAGTTCAATGTGATTTTGAGTCTTCTGGTTAAAGAGGTCAAGATCAAGAACTTTGAAGGATGCTTCCTGGGGAAGCAATAGTAATTGTGATAGTGATGATGATAACAGCTTCAAAATTATTAACAGCTACTATTCACTTTTATTAAATGTTTCCCAGAAGAAGAGATGTATAATTTGGGACATGCTCGGGCTGACTTGCCCCAATTGGTAGAGTTGGAAACATACCAGGGGATTCCAATTCAATCCCATCAAGGTGGCATGTGCCAATGCCATCTCACTACTCCAAGTGATCAATTTCAGTTCACAATTGATCATAATGAAAGGACTAAGAGTCAAAGGGAGCACATAAACAAGTCTAGTATCTGCTAACACCAACCGATAGAATAAATAAAGGGGAGAGTGATCCAACATGGGAAGTGAGATACTCAGCAGACTCATAGAATGGCGGATGTCCTAAATAGCACTCTGGCCTCAGAATCAGCCCTAAAGGCACTTGGATCTGGCTGAAAAGCCCATGAGAGTATTTCAGGCATGGAAAGCCAAGACACTCTGGCAAAAAGATCTCTGTGAGTGAGATCCCAGTGGAAAGAACAGGTCTTCAAAGAGGGAGGTGCCTTTCTCTGAAGGGAGGAGAGAACCTCCACTTTGACTATGACCGTGTCTAAACAAGATAAGAGTCGGAGAACTCAAGGGGCTTCCATAGCCTTGGAAACTCATAACTGGTGCATAGGGAGATTACTGATGCCATAAACAGGAGTGTCAATTGGTAAAGTCAACAACAGGAGTCACTGTGCACTTACTCCTCATGTAGGATCTCGGTCCTTAACGTGCTGTACACTGAGGCTTAATGCTATAACGAGTACTCAAACAGTATATTTCACTTTGTGTTTCTATGGGGGTGCAAACGACTGAAATCTTTACTTAATGTACACTAAACTGATCTTCTGTAAAAAAAAAAAAAAAAAAAAAAAGAAAGAAATTTTCAATTCCCAACTTGACTCTCACTGGGATTAAACATGACAATAGGTTTGATCTGATTTCATCATCATTTAAAAAAAATCATCTATTATTTTTCACTTTATGTTTCTGTGTGGGAGCAAACTGTTGAAATACTTACTTAAGGTATACTAAGCTGATCTTCTGTATATTAAGATAATCGAAAATGAATCTTGATGTGAATGGAAGGGGAGAGGGAGTGGGAAAGGGGAGGGTTGTTGGTGGGAGGGACGGTATGGGGGGGGAAGCCATTGTAACCCATGAGTCGTACTTTGGAAATTTATATTCATTAAATAAAAGATAAAAAAAAAACAAACTAACACAAAAAAAAAAAAAAAAAAAAAAAATGTTTCCCAGAAGACAGGTTCTGGGCTAAATGTAATGACATTATCTCATTTAATATATCTGATAAACCTAGGTCAATTATTAGTATCTTTCTCTGTGATTTTTTTTTTTTTTCAAATGAAAGTGAACTCTAAGGAGGCCAGTGTGACAGGAATAAGTGAATGAGGAACAAATTAGTAGAAGATAAGGACATAAATGTAATTCAAGGAATAAGAGGGCAGATTTTTCAGGGCACTGTAGCTCATAATAGAGATTTTGACTTTAAGTATGAGGAATCACAGATAAGATATATTTGTAAGGAGACTGACTTTTGTTTTGGAGATATACTTCAGGGAGAGCAATGACAGGAGCATGATGACCACTAGGAGACTAGTGTAATAATCTTGGTGAGAGATAATAGTCATTTGGACCAGAAATATGGGGATAGGAATGGTCAGAAGTCATACATTTATAAATATTTTAAATCTACAAAGTGACTTTAAAAAGTTCATGGAAAGTAGAGTTGAATATATGAGTTCACTTTGGTCCATTTTTTTTCAGATTGTATGAAAAATACAGATTATGGAAAAAACTATGGATGGATTCCAAAAAAATCATGTGGACCGAAATTAACTCACATTGAATCCTGTTTTCCCATGAACTTTTTAAATTAGCCTCATTGAAGTGACTTAATTTGCTGATGAACCACTTGTAGAGTTTAAGAGAAAATAGCAGGTCACAGAAGACATTAAATGTTTGTATATACAACTGGAAGAATAGAGTTGGAATTAATGAATATGGAACGTCCATTAAAAGCTATTTTTGTAGTCAGGAAGAGCCCAGCTGGAGCTTAATTTTGAACATGTTGAGTCTGCCAAGTCTATTAGATACTCAGATGGAGATGTCAAACAGGCTACTGGATGTGTAAAAATGTCGTTAAGAGCAGTTTGGATTAGCTCATTGTAGATGTCAGGTAACTTGGTTGAGGGGGACAAGGGCTTGGCCTAGCAATTAAGATGCCAGGTAAAATGCCTGCATTCTATAGCAGAGTCCCTGGTTTAATACTTGCCTCTGGCTCCCAGCTCCGGCTCAATAATTTGGTTTCTGCCACCCATTTGGGAGACCTGGATGAAGTTCCTAGCTCCCAGCTTCAACCTGGACCAGCCCAGCCCTGGCCAACCATCATAGCCATCAGGGGAGTGAAACAGAGGATGAGAGCCCTCTCTTCTTCGCTGTCCTCTCTCTCTCTCTCTCTCTCTTTCTTCCTGTGTCTCCCTCCATCTCAAACAAATGATTTTTTAAAAGACTGCAGTGACAGCCCCAACAAAACAATTTACATAAGGATAAAGTGGTAGTGTTGCGTGACTCCAGCTCCAGTGATCTTTCCATTAAACCATGCTGCTACCAATTACTTTTCTAATTCCATTAAACCTTTTCTTTTTCTTTTCAAATTCATCCACACTATTAACTTACTCATTAAACAACTCAAGCCATATTATGTGCTGGATATTCTGCAAGGTGCTGGAATAGGGTAGTAAAAGCAAACTATGCATGCTACCTTGTGTCTACTGGAAAGGCAAGTAGCAGATACTCTGAGATTATAGCCATGTCAACCAAGCCATTCTGCAACAATGACAAAGGCAGCAAAGGACTTTATGCCAGATGTCGAGTTTCTGAGTCAAGATGTAAAATTAAAATCCAGCACTTGTTTTGATTGAATCTAATAAATGAATTTATAGTTGTGAGTTGCTTTGGGATAATAACCAAGTGACCATTAAATTTTATGTTAACTATTAAAACATAATGGGCATACTCAAGTGACAGCTCATAATAATATCAGTATTTATTAGGTTAAAACAAACACTTTCATACATAGGGCAATAGTTATTTATTCCCTTTTGATTCATGCTAGAACTTGGCATTGAGCCAAAGCCTGACTCCTCTCATACCCACTTACTGGTGCTTGTTGCTGCTTCCCTCCCACGCTCTCTCAGGCACTCTATTAAGTTTCCATGTTCTCTGGCTGCCCTCTTTCTATCAAAATCTGTTCCAAAGAAGTGATGAACATTTATCATAAATACATTAATGTTCATTTACGTCTGCTCTGCCTGTCTTGGGGTATATTTAGTTCATAATGTGACATTGCCGCTCTGTTGAATAGGCATTAGAATGTGTGTGTAGGTGTGTGTGGTGGTTTTATAATCTGTCAGTTTGGCTACATCGAACCTCATCTTCCAGAATGTCCTTTTCTCCCTTGATTTTCCATAGGGTAGATTGCAGGAAAAGTTCTCAGGTAAGATTCAGCAAGGAGGTAAAGCCGCGACTATGTTCTGACTCATTTCTTCTGCACAGAGCAGTGGAAGGGCCCATAACTACCCCAATTTTCCCAGGATCCTCTTTCAGCTTCTTTGACTTCTGGACCAGGTGTGTGTTTGGCTTCATGGGAAGTGCTGTAGCTTCTGTAGGACACTTGGGCGTCGCATAAAAAATAAATAAGAACTGATAACAAGCCCCAGTCTTTCTTTCTGGGCCCAAGTCACATTTGTGGGTTACAACTCGTTCCTTTTAAATTTTTGAGTCAAAATTAATGTTAGAACAGTTTCAGATTTACAACATTGTTATGAAGAGAGCCAGAGTTTCCATGCATCCTACACCAAATTTTCTCTGTTGCTAGTGTCTTACAGTAATATGGTATACCTGTGTTAACTAATAAACCAATTATATGTGACATTATTAAGCAGAGTGCTTACCTTATTCCTATTTCTCCTTTTTTCCCCTCTTTTTCCTAATGTTTTCTTTTTGTTTTGGGATCCCATTCAGAATCACTGTTAGAGTCACATCTCTTTAGGCTCGTCCTGGCTGTGACAGCTTCCCAGACTTACCCTATTTTTGATAACCTTGACAGCTTTGGAAATTGCTGGTCAGGTATTTTGAACAATGTCCCTCTGTTGTTATTGTCTCATTTTCTTTTATTTTTTTTTTCAAAATTATATGGAGGTAGTGTGTTTTTGAAAGGAAGAACAAAGAGGTGACATTTTCATTACATCAGTACATACTATTAATATGACTTATCACTGTTGATCACCTGGCTTAATGTAAGTGTTGTTAGGTTTCTCCAATATAAAGTTACTCTTTTTTCTTTTTCCTTTCTATACTGCACTCTTTGGAAGAAAGCCATAATGCTTAGCTCACAAATAGGAGTGGAACATAATGTTCTACATCTTTAAGAGCAGAATATCTGTGCTTACTATTTTTGGAATTTTTTCATATGTGAGCATTGTCTATTCTCCTACATTTATGCATTTATTGTTCAATCATTTACTTGTGTCAATAAGAGCTTCTGAAAACTTTATTATTTGGGTTATAATTCAATACTACTTTTTTCACTTAAATTATTCCATTTTTGGCCTTTAGGAGCTCTTTTTCTTGGCTCTTATATCTCTCTGATCTATCACTACCATAGCGCTTTGTTTTTGGCACCTTATTTTCTGACTCTGTGCAATGATTCAGTCTCATATGCCTCCTACTTCAGTCCTAGAATCAGCCATTTCTCCAAAGGGTTCTGGCTGCTTTGATTGCAGAACAAATATTAGAAATCAAGACCTGGACACTTGATATACTCATTGCTGTTAGAAAGTTTTGGTTTCTTGGCCCTCGCAGCTTTTTGGGCCTGAAGATGCTAGTATGTATGCTAATCAGTGTATATAAATGTATCTATAAATACTTCTACATGTAGCTGTTTCTATATTTAGCAAAACCTGAATCTATATTGGTGTCTCTACTGACCCAGAATTTCTTGTTTTCACTCACTGTATATTCATCTTCCTTCCCAGCATCCTGCCCTGTGTACTTCAAGATGTAGCATCCACTTGGCAGATAACAGCATTATAGAGACTGCATAAAATTCTTATAGCAAAAATAAATGTGCACACTTAAATATATGTGTATGCATTTGTGTATAAAATTATCCCTTAGCATCTAAGGGAATTGGCTTCAGGACCCCCTCTGGATACCATAATCTGTGGATGCTCAAGTCCCTTATATAAAATGGTTCAGTATTTGCAAACAATATATGCACATCCTTTCATATACTTTACTCTCTGCATTACTTATAGAACCTAATACTAAGTGTTACCTTATTTGGTTTAGAGAATAATGGCAGAGAAAGTCAGTACATATTCAGTAGGGATGTAATTTTTAAAAAATATTTTCAATCTAAAATTGATTGAATCCATAGATATGGATATCTGCATATATAGAGGAGCAGCTGTATCTGTGTGTGTATGCTTGTGTATATACAAAGCTTGTATTTATATATGCATAATGGTATGTATAAGCATGTTATATTAAGTCAATATGTATCCACACATACAATTGAAGTTAAACTGTGTTTATTATTTTGCAGCAAGGGAGAGTATTTACCCTTGGGAATGTGGGGTAGGGGGACATTAGAAAGATCTGGTATAAGACATGAGCTTTGGTTGAGTCATGTTGGGGAGGTTCTCAGAAAGCAGAGGTACACTGTAGATTGGTCTTACCAGAGAGCAGAGGCATTTTGATGACTGGGTACTTGAATAAGCTTTGTCCATAGTCAGGTACCATGAAAGAAGGGTAATGCTGTTACTGATAAACGGAAACAGTAGCTCATTATTGAGAGGCTGATGTTCGATATTTGTACTGCACAGTGACCTTGTCTAAGGTATGTGTTTGAGACTGTTGTCCAATAAGAGAACAGTGTAACTTGATTGCAAACATCAGAGCAGTTCATAGCCACAGTGATTCTTAGTTATGGATGTCATGTTAGTTCCCAGTTATGGATGTCATGTTAGTTCCCAGATAGCAAACTCTTTTTGAAAAAAAAAAAATACTTCTCTCCACCTACCTAAGTATCTGTGATAAACTAAGAAATAAGTATGTGGTGTCTACTGGGGCCTCCTTGCATATTGCTTCTAAAATCTTTGGAATCTCAGAAGTGAAAGAGACTTTTTGTGGTTTCCTGAGAGACTTTTTGTGGTTTTGCCCTCCTGGGTTGCCTTGGGGTGGGGACTGGTTGTCAGGGAAACCACCCTGTGATTAAAGGGTTGGGAGAGGACCTGATGTGTGAGTTCAGTATCAGTGGTCAAGGATTTAATCAATCACACCTACATTGTAAAGTCTCTATAAAAAAACAAAGAGGAGGATTTGGAGCTTTCAGATTGTTGAAGACATGGAGATGCTGGAAGGGTGGCACACCTGGAGGGAGCATAGAAACTCCTTACTTCTTCTCATTTACCTCACTCTATGTACCTCTCCCGTCTGGCTGTTCCTAAATTGTATACTTTAATACGGAGCTGGTAGTCTAGTAAGTGAATTGTTTCCTTGAATACTGTGAACTATTCTAGTGAATGATTGAATCCAAAGAAGGGTCTGTGGGAACCTTAGATTTATATAGCCAGTCAGTCCAAAGCATAAGTGACAACCTTGGTTTGTGATTGGCCTGGAATCTGACACTATCTCCAGGTAGATAGTGTTGGAATGGAGTTAACTGTAGGACACCTTTTGGTCTCTACAGAGAATTGGATAATTATAATCCAAATCATATCAATCAGGGTCAGAATTGTAAAGAAGGCCTGTCAATCTTTCATTGGTTACGACAATGTGATAGTCATTAAAATGGCATTTTTTTTAGATATTTATTTATTTATCTGAGAAACACATTCATAGAGAGAGGGAGAGATAGAAGAGTCTTCTATCTGCTGGTTCACTCCCCAAATGACCACTTCGGCTGGACCTGGGTTGATCTGAAGCCAGGAGCCAGGAGCCGGGAGCTTCTTCCAGGTCTCTCATGAGGGTGCAGGGGTCCAAGCACTTGGGCCATCTTATGCTGCTTTCCAAGGCCATAAACTGGGAGCTGCATTGGAAGAGAAACAACCAGAACACAAACCAGTACCCATATGGGATGCCGGTGCTGCAGGCAGAGGCTTAGCCTACTACGCCACAGTGCCAACCCAGTATGGCATGTTCTGCACATAGCTACTAATGAAACATTTGTCCTGTTTATTGGGTAGAAGGACAAATAACAGTATTCATTTTTGTAGATCTAAAAGCTTTGATTTGCCTTGAGATACTTGCTTGAGTTCCATCTGACTGCTTTTGTCCATACAAAGAAGCTGAACATCCAATCTGATAGTCTTGGGGATGGACAAGTGATTTAGCGGAAAGGTATCGGGTTGAAAGGCCAAAGAGGTAAAGATTAACCTTCAATCTCCCCCAACAAGGTACATGAGCTTGGGCAAATTACTCAACCTCTCTGCCTTTCTGTGTTCTCATCTCTAAAATAAGGGGGCTTGTTTATTCCTCATCTGACTCTAATTACTCTCTGCTTTTATTTTGTAGCAGCTTGTCATGTATGAAAAAAAAAAGTTACAGATTTCATTGTAACTGTGGAAACAAAAGCAGAATTTTAAAGTAAAAAGACTAAAATATCAAAATCAGGTCCAAGCTAAGCAATTTGGTTTGAAAATCAAAACTCCTATGTTCCTAAAAATATCACGTAAAGCATTCCTCAAGATCCATCCTTAGGGGTAGATATTTGTACTAGCAAGTCAGTGACTCATTAGGATTACCACATTCCACATCTGACTACTTGGGATCCACACTGGACTCCAGCTCCAGACTCCGGGTTCTTATTAATGCAGAATCTGGTAAACTGTAATGAGGTGTCTGCTGATGGAATTCTTGCCACCCATGTTCATGGAAGACATAGATTTTTTTCCCAGCTCCTGGTTTAAGTTCAGCCTAGACCCAAGTTGTGGACCTTTGGGTAGTGAACAAGTTCATGGGTGTTCTCTGTCTCTCTTTAGCCATCTATCTCTGCTTTTTGAATAAATATACATTAAGGTATATAAAAATAATAATAGTAGCAAAATGCTTTTCTTTCCTTGTAGGACAGTAACAAAATTCAAAAATAGGAGGAGAGAATTATTTACCCCTGTTTATTGTTTACAACTAATGCATGTTTTGTTAGTCATGAGTTGAAAATACATTTTAATCAGTCTATAATAAAACTAGCACTATACATGTAAATATATGATTTTTCCAAAACACATACTATCAATGTAATGTATTTTTCTTCTCTTTTTTTCAAGATGAATTGTGACTTTCTCTCCATTTTAGTAGCAATGCATATAGAATCACATCAACTTTTCAGTATATATTAAGCACTCAATTACATAGATGTAGGCGGGGAACCTGGTTTATATCTTATCACATCCCTTTCTATCTCTAATATTGCAGACAAATTGATTATCCTCCCTGTGTCATTGTTATTTCTTCTGTTAAAATTGAACTAAATATTTTTATAAAGGATAGTTTTGAGGATTAAAGAAGATCTTCTGAAATATGTTTATTTCTCTAACTTGTGTTTAGGAGAACACTAGGGAAAAACTGTTAGGGATTTTAGTGGATATATTGAGGCAAAACGAATAAGGCTACCCATGTGTGAATAAATTTATACTTCTACTATATATATGGCATTGTTTTATTTTTTATAATTTTTATTATGCAAATTTTAGTAATGAGTACCTCTAAACTGACTTATCAAGGAATATTTTCTTTTCTTTTTAAAACAGTTTTTTTTGAGATATAATTGACATAGCATAACATTCACTGAATTAAATTCACTGATTTCAATATACTCACTCATGTGGACCATTATCACAATCAACATTTGAATACTTTTAATATCCTGGAATATGACCTTGTACTCCTTAGCCATACCCCAACCCTAATCTAATATCTCTGACCTCTAACAACTACTAATCTATTTTCTGTCTCCAGTGATTTGCTTTTTCTGGACATCTCATAATTGTGCAATAATTATACCAGGAATCATTCAATCACTGAGCACAAATTAAAGTCAATCAAAACACAATGATAGGCCGGCGCCGTGGCTCACTAGGCTAATCCTCCGTCTTGCGGCGCTGGCACACGGGTTCTAGTCCTGGTCGGGGCGCCGGATTCTGTCCCAGTTGCCCCTCTTCCAGGCCAGCTCTCTGCTGTGGCCAGGGAGTGCAATGGAGGATGGCCCAAGTGCTTGGGCCCTGCACCCCATGGGAGGCCAGGATAAGTACCTGGCTCCTGCCATTGGATCAGCATGGTGCGCTGGCTGCGGCGGCCATTGGAGGGTGAACCAACGGCAAGGGAAGACCTTCCTCTCTGTCTCTCTCTCACTGTCCACTCTGCCTGTCAAATAAAAAAAACAAAAAAACAAAAAAACAAAAAACCAAAAAAAACACTATGATAGGCAGAATACTACCTTAAGATACCCTATAGGCCGGCGCCGTGGCACCCTGGGTTCTAGTCCCAGTTGTTCCTCTTACAGTCCAGCTCTCTACTGTGGCCCGGGAGGGCAGCGGAGGATGGCCCAAGTGCTTGGGCCCTGCACCCGCATGGGAGACCAGGAAGAAGCACCTGGCTCCTGGCTTTGGATCGGAACAGTGCTGGCCGTGGCGGCCATTTGGGGAGTGAACCAACAGAAGGGAGACTTTCTCTCTGTCTCTCTCTCTCACTGTCTATAACTCTACCTGTCAAATAAATAAATAAATTAACCTTTTTTAAAAAAGACCAGGAAGAAGCAACTGGCTCTGGCTTCGGATTGGCACAGCGCCAGACATAGTGGCCATTAGGGGAGTGAACCAATGGAAGGAAGGCTTTTCTCTCTGTCTCTCTCTCACTGTCTATTATTCTCTCTTTGTCTCTCTCTCACACTGTCTAACACTGCCTGTCCAAAAAAAAAAAAAAATACCCTATATCTGCTTCATGGTTGGCTTTCCATAAAGGTTATATTCTAGTATATGTTAAAGATTCAAATTGCCAGGTAATAACTGGGGGTTCCAAATTGTTTTCATCTATAGAGCTTGTAAAAAAAGTCTCTTCGTAGGAAGGAAGAAAAAAAGGAAGACAGAAAATTAAGTTTGATAAGAACTTACTAAACATTTGACAAGAAGATGAGAAACAGAAATTGGAGTTGGTGATTAAGAGGAAACACTATGCCAAGAGAAACATTGTACACTCCTTATAAGCTGACCATACTGGCATATTTTGTTTCTATAGGCAATATGGGCAATTGACAGGATACATCTTTGTGGATTTGTGTGCTGATCTTTGTGCAAGTATTTGGACTACCAGCATATTACTCAGTGCTGGGGTGTGAATGTTTGTACTCCCCCAAAATTCATATGTTGAAATCTAATCCACAATGCAGTAAATTGAAGAGGTTAGATTTTTAGGCAGCAACTGAACATGGGATTAGTACTCTTTAAAAGAGGCCCGAGAAGGATTGTTTGACCCTTCTCTCATGCAATGATGCAGAAAGAACACAGCGTCCATGAAGAATGTGTCCTCCTGAGATACTAAATCTGCTGCTGCCTTGGTGTTGGCCTTTTCAGTCTCAAGGACTATAAACAATGTTTCTATCGTTTATAAGTTACCTAATAGCTGGCTTTTGTTGTAGCAATCAAATGGAATGAGCCACTCAGAATAAAATAAGGCACTCAGGGATGGACAAACAATAAGCATTCTATTAGCCTTTTTTAAAAATATTTTATTTTAAAAAATTGCATTTATGGTATACAAATTTCATATATTTCCTGTATACAGATTTAGGAACATAGTGAAAGGTCCCATCTTATCCTCTCTCCCACCTACGCTCCTACCCTTCCTCCTCTTTCCTTTCCTATTTCTCTTAATTTTTATAATGATCTACTTTCAGTTTACTTTATATTTATATGATTAACTCTACACTGAATAAAGAGTTTGACAAATAGTAAGAAGAAAAAAAAAAAAACACTGTTCCTCAATAGTAGAGACATGGGCTATAAACAATCATCAAAGCTCAAAATCTCAATTTCACTCATATACATAACATTTTTGGTACTCCGTTAGTTACCACAGATCAGAGAGAATATATGGAATTTTCTTTTGAAAACTGACTTATTTCACTAAGTATAATGGTTTCTAGTTGCATCCATTTTGTTGCAAATGACAGGATTTCATTCTTTTTATAGCTGAGTAGTAGTCCATAGTATATAAATCCCATAATTTCTTTATCCAGTCATCAGTTGTTGGACATCTGTGTTGGTTTCATATCTTAGCTATTGTGAATTGAACTGCAATAAACACGGGGACACAGATCACTCTTTCATATGCATACTTCATTTTATTTGGGTAAATTCTGAAGAGTGGGATGGTTGGATCATCTGGTAGGTCTATATTCAGACTTCTGAGGTATCTCCATACTATCTTCCACAATGGCTGTACTGGTTTACATTTCCACCAACAGTGGATTATGGTACCTTTTCCCTCATATCCTGCCAGCATTTGTTGTTTGTTAATTTCTGTATGAAAGCCATTTTAACTGGAATGAAGTGAAATCTCATTGTGGTTTAGGACTGTTTTCCAAATGACAGCACAACCGTGAGGATCATTGGCTATTTATGCAATTCTTTGGATAGTGCCAAGACTAGACAGTAAGGCCAAGAAGGAAAGCCTGGACAGTTTTCTAATATAGATAGATACATGTGTAATCAATTAATTAGAAGAATAAAAGAGATTAAACTGTTATTCTGGTATAGTTTGGAGGATATCATAGTAAATACTTTGTGTGCATTATCTCATTTTAGAATAAAAGCATTCATTTAATCAACAGATTATTATCAAGGATCTTCTTCACTGTGGCAGGTGCTGTTCCAAACCTTTGGAATATCTCAGTGAACAAAAGAGGAACAAATTTCTGCCTACATGTAAATTACACTACAGCAAAATCATCTTGGGGTTCATCCTTCACTCCACATTCAAACTGTTAGATACATCATATGTGCATTACCAAGAGTTTCTAGACAAGTGGAGGCATCTTCACCCTGGTTTTGCCTCATAATCACTTCTGAGACCTTAACCAGTACATATGTCATGTTATTCTGCTAGTGATTATGATTGAGAAGATGTGACAGGATAGATTTAAATATCTGCTTATTTTCAAAGTTCCTCCATGGATTCTTTTTTTTTTTTTTTTTTTGGCAGGCAGAGTGGACAGTGAGAGAGAGAGAGAAAGGTCTTCCTTTGCTGTTGGTTCACCCTCCAATGGCTGCCCCACTGCGCTGATCCGATTGCAGGAGCCAGGTACTTATCCTGGTCTCCCATGGGGTGCAGGGCCCAAGCAGCTGGGCCATCCTCCACTGCACTCCCTGGCCACAGCAGAGAGCTGGCCTGGAAGAGGGGCAACTGGGACAGAATCCGGCGCCCCGACCGGAACTAGAACCCGGTGTGCCGGTGCCGCAAGGCGGAGGATTAGCCTAGTGAGCCGCGGCTCTGGCTAGTTCCTCCATGGATTCTTTATTGCAGCTAGGAATTTTGACTGCTATACTAAACACCTGTCACTAACTAACCAGCGACATCCAAAAGGAATGGGACTATTTTCAGCTTCTCTTTCTCCCTAATATCTTGAGTATGATCTTCAAAATTCAGTTAGGGGGTAGTTAAAATGCCAATTTGGATGCCTGCATTTCATATCAGAATGCCTGGGTTTGAGTCCAGCTCTTCTCCTATTCTAACTTTCTACCAGTGCAAACCCTAGGAGGCAGTAGGTGATGGCTCAAGTAGTTGGGTGCCTTCCATCCACATAGACCCAGACTGACTTCCCAGCTCTCAGGTATTTGAAGAATAAACCAGCAGGTGAGAGTTCTCACTGTCTATCTGTCTCACTTTGTATCTCTGCCTCTGGAATAAATAAAATTAACTAATAATAAAAAAATTGGCGGGTGTTGTGGCTCACTAGGCTAATCCTCTGCCTGCGGCGCCAGCACCCCGGGTGCTAGTCCCAGCTGGGATGCCGGATTCTGTCCTAGTTGCTCCTTTTCCAGTTCAGCTCTCTGCTGTGACCCAGGAGTGCAGTGGAGGATGGCCCAAGTGCTTGGGCTCTGCACTCACATGGGAGACCAGGAGGAAGCACCTGGCTTCTGGCTTCGGATTGGCGCAATGCGCCTGCCGTAGTGGCCATTTGGGGGGTGAACCAATGGAAAAGGAAGACCTTTCTCTCTCTCTCTCTCTCTCTCACTATCTAACTCTGCCTGTCAAATAAAAAATGGGGCTGTTCTCCAAAATGTTCTACCAAAATGTATTCAATGAATGTAAACTAAATACACATAACATGTCATAGACTCTGTAGGCTACATGCTGCCTTAAATATAGCACAGAAATTCATTTTTCAATTATCTGACTCAGATTTACATTTAATGACTGTTAGAAATTCTTGGAAAATTCTACCTACTTTATCAATATAATAAATAATGTAAGCTTTTTTCGTAAAAAGATAAACAATATTTTATGCTCCATCAAATTACTAATTTCTGAAAAGGGTAGAGTCATTGTATCACAATAGCTCTCTACCTTCTCTGCTGAATATCACTTTAACCACTCCAGATCACCCATTTTTACCCTGCTGTGTTCCCTGGGAGTCTGAGCTCTGTGGAAAATATCAATGGGCTATACTGTCTGCTGGCATTTGATTGCCTTTGACAGATGGAGAAGCAACAGAACAGGAGAGCCCGAGGTACCTTTTGCCACTCTGTGGACTCCAGTTAGCTCTGTCCCTTCTCTGAAAATAGTGGCCTGATAAACCCTCTGTCCAAATTTCTTCCGAGTCTAGGTTCTTATAAACACTTAGACTCTTTTCCCACTTGAGTCTAGGATTAGTGACACTCTCTCCTGATTTTATGAGCTCCTGGAACTTCATTAATGTTTTGTATATAGTCAGTCTATTAACCTCTCCTCAAATTACCCAATTAAATTGTGCCATCTATTTTATAGCAATGCTGTGATTGATATAGCAATTCATATGGCTATAGACTCCACTAACTTTCATGGAATACTCAAAGCAGATGAGAGTAAACGCTCTGGGATGGCCAGAACTATCTTTCATTTCTGAGTCTGGCACTCGCTAGATATGACCTCTGCAGAATTACCTAATCTTTTTATACATCAATTTTTTTTTGTAACGGCGGGATAATACTAGACTATAATTCATAAGGTTGTTGTGAATATTGAAATAGGTGACAGAGTGGAGGGGAGTATAGATGGACAAGATCAGCTATTCATTATTTAGGTTGGGTAGTAGGTGTGTCAGTGTCATTACTGTTTGTATTTTTGTATATTTTTGAAATTGTTCATATGTTAAGCAGGAGGTAATAAGACTTTAACAGAGACACTCCAATAGCTGAAATTGATCAAGTTTAGAAAAGCAGACATTTTAAAATTTTGGTTTGGTCTCTGTGTAGCCAAAAGATGGTCATGAAGGAACAGATGGACTTTCTGGTTCAGCGTATATAGCATAACACCTTTCTGGATAGTAGTTTTCTTTGATAGTATTTGGCAACAGTAAGATGAACAAACCCAGGACAACAGTACAACTCTACATTTAAATATTGTGAATTGTACCACTCATACTACTGATGAGGACTGTGTTTGAAGTATATTGTCTTCAGGGAACAGTTTCTCTTCCATAAAACAAAATCAGCATGAGCTATCTTTAATATTGTAGGTTTGGTATATTTTGCTAGTGTAAGTCATCATCATTGATCAGTTCCAGAGTTTTATAAAGGTTGTATCTATGTCAGTCAGATGAGGGCATGATCTTGAGAAATGTGATTGACTTGTCCACACAGTCACTGATCTTCTCCATGAAATTGCCTTCATTTATTTTTTTCCTTTTTACTATGCTATTTCTCAATTTGGAACTTTCCATTCTATACATAATGCAAGCAGCTTCGGATGAGTTAATGCTACTTTTCAGGCCCATATGCTGGTAAAGAAGAGAGCCAAAAATGCTTCTCCTGCCTTGCCTTTCAGGGGAGAATATACTTATGCTAAAATCAATCATTTGGCTTGATTGATCAGGAGTAGCAGTAGACTCACAATTTAAACTCTTCATTCTTGGTCTTTCACTTAAGTTTCAAATGATCTACTTAGAAAAAATAACTATGATAATAAATAGTGGAATAGTTGGATAATGGGTAGTGCATATTCGTTTAATGTGGCTCTAAGTTCACAGTACATTAGTGTTTTCATTATGGTATCAGAATATTAGAAGAATGTGAAATCTGAACACCCTGGAATGGAACGTTTCATGGAAGGATAATAGGGAAAATGAATCTTTCCTCTTCAGATAAAATATGGTTCTCAATGTTTTCATTTTTACTGCAAATTGTAATAGGAAAACTTTAGTAGAGAATTGTCCATGAGCAACAAATCATTGCTTCTCCTTTATACTCAAACTATTCAACTTCGGAAGTGATATTTTAGAATTAAGTCCTTCCTGTTGTTGTTTTTTATTTATTTTTTTTAATTTGAGGTATACAAACTTCATGCATTTTGTAAATACAAATTTGGGAACGTAGTGATTCTTCCCTCCCTACCCTACCTCCCACCTGCACTCCCACTCTTCTTCCTCCAACTCCTATTCCCATTCTTAAGATCTATTTTATTTTTTTAAATATTTATTTATTTATTTATTTGAAAGTCAGAGTTAACACACAGAGAGAAGGAGAGGCAGAGAGAGAGAGTGAGAGAGAGGTCTTCCATCCACTGGTTCACTCCCTAATTGGCTGCAGCAACCGGAGCTGGGCTAATCCAAAGCCAGGAGCCAGGAGCTTCTTCCAGGTCTCCCATGCAGGTGCAGGGTCCCAAAGACTTGGGCCATCCACTACTGCTTTCCCAGGCCATAGCAGAGGGCTGGATCAGAAGTGGAGCAGCCAGGACACAAACTGGCGCTCATATAGGATGCTGGCACTGCAGGAGGCGGCTTTACCTACTACATCACAGCACTGGCCCCACTAAGATCTATTTTCAATTAACTTTATACACATAAGATTATCCATACACTAAGTAAAGAGTTCAACAAATAGTATGAAAAAAAAAATACTGTTACTCAACAGTTGAGAAAAGGGCTGTTCAAAGACATCACATCTTAAAGTGTCAATTTCACTTCTATAGATTACCCTTTAGGCACTCTACTAGTTACCACAGATCAAGGAGAACATATGGAATACTACACAGTGGTAAAAAAAATGAAATCATGTCATTTGCAGCAAAATGGATGGAATTGGAAATCATTATACTTAGTGAAATAAGCCAGTCCCCAAAAGACAAATTATTATATATTTTCATATTGTTATTAATATATTATCATATTATTGTCACTGTAATTATGTCATCATTGATAATATTCCCATGACACAATTTTATTAGGATTTTTTCCTTTAGATTCAGTGATATTAGGGTAACAGAGAATAAATGTTCAATGGAATGGCTTTGGAACATAATTTTTGTTAATATACTTCATTAAAATGTTAAGAAGGTATGGATACAATGACCTCACATATTTTATAATATTTTAAAATCCACACCAGTTAATTTAGGCTTGTATGCGTTTGAAATGAATAGTATTTTTAAAATAGGAAGACTGTATTCAAGCACACCTAAGAATAGGTGATAGAAATCAATATATGTGCTACAGCAGCATGCCAGTCTCAGTTGACCACACAGTACTGAGCAAGGGGGAACATTCTAAGTAATTGAAAGTGTGCTGAATCATAAATCAGAAGACCAAGCATACTTACATGGTGCTATGCACGTCCTGGCTATGTAGCTCTAGGGAGTTACCTTTGCTTTATCCAAAGGCAACTTGCCATGAGGAGTCATAGTCTGATAGGCTGATGACTACATTGGAGGTATACTTGCACGACTCATCTTCCAAAGTTGGTTTTGAGAGCCTATATGTGACAAAGACTCCATTCAGTTTATTACATTTCTTGCTACTGCCTCTTCTCTGACCCATAAAAGCATTTAAGATTTGTGAGCTCTAGAAAGCTCTAGCCTAGAATCTTTTGCAGCTATGACAAACTAAGAATTTTAGTTTATGATGGAACAAAGTGTGTTTTCCATGATTTCTATATCTAAGTTTTAAAGGTCTAAACACTTTGTTTTCCTCTAATGTCTGGCTTGTGAAGTTTTCCTCAAGATGAAATATAGTCTCTGTAGGACAATATTTACCCATTTTTTTTCACATGATGATACTTAACCACCTCTATGTTTATGTAACAAGTATTGATATAAAATTTGCTTTTATATTATTAATGCATTTTAGGGCTTATGACCTTCAAATGGACTCATCCACCGCATCTACCATTGATTTTTTTAAGTACATGTTGCTTCCTCACAGGCACATGTTCAGATCCTCCAAAAACTGATGTTTCTCCCATAGCATCTGATTTTGTTGATTTTAGGCTCTTATTTCAGCTTGCTCCCAATCATCTCCAGGAACTATTGTTCACAACAGCCTATGTCCCAGCATGTGTTGCCTCCTGAGTGCTGGTAAGACACAGACATATTAATTACTTAGGGCCTTTCATTCCTGCAATGATTCTGATTATTCATCCCATATTTTATAAAAGCCTCAGCCAAAATTAGTAGCAGCAGTTTGCACAGCAATTGTGCCTATTTCTTCACAACTCCAAATCTCTGTTTTCTAATGCTTACATAAATAACATTTCCATTACAAAGCCTTTCTTTGTTCTGTCTTTTTAGAAAGGGTGCTTTGAAAAATCCCTTGCATAGAAAAGAATATTTGTAACACAGACGATTTAAAAGATAATTGTTAAGCATAAAGACTAATTGGAAATCACTCATGTAACTATCACCTATTTTAAGAGGCAGAAAATTGCTGGTAGCGTTAAAGTCCTCTTTGTGCACATCATCCTGCCTATGCAATAAAGACTATCCATGGTCTGCCTGTACTGGAAATCATTCTCCTGCCTTTATTTATAGTTTCAACACATTTTTGTATATCCTTTAAAAGTAGCTTAGATTTCATTATAGAACATGAATCATTTTGTATATATGATTTTGTGATCTGTTTTGCTCACTTAATATCACTTGTGGTTTCCACTGATGTTAGTGTACATAGCTATGGTCCCTTCATTTTAATTGTTATATATAGTCTCCTGTTACATGAAGTCGTCACAATTTCTGTTTTATCAGATTGGCTGTTGATGAACACTGAAGTGGGGCAATTTGGACTTATAGCAGGCACTGCTATGGTGAAATATCCTTGTGTCTTTCCTGTGTCAACTATGCAAGGATACCCATTAGAGATATCCTTGAAGAGGAATTGCTATATCCCAGATAGAACATCTTTTTATTTTTGCTCTATACCTTCCTCGGCACTTAGTGGCAGCAGGCTTTTTAATTTTTGCCAACCTAGTCTGTGTATGAGGATAGTTAAAATTAGAGCTTCAGTTTTCATATCCCTTCTTATTAAAGAAGCTGTATACCTAAGAGCTTTTCCAAGCATTCCACTGGGATAGTTCTCCTTCCTTGGATCTTCTAGCACATGTTCTACATTACAATGCTTTGTTTTATTTTTCTTTGTTATAAGTGGTCCTGTTTGTATTCTAATCTATATGATTTCTGAGAGCTGAATCAAGGTTTCATTCCTTTTGGGTCCTTGTAGTTTCTAATGCATGGTCTAATGATGAGGTATGCCTTATTTTTAGCTGACTAAATCCATGCATATTTGAAGGTATGAATTGCAAAGCAGACATGAGATAGGGCTAACAAAATAGGCTTTAAAAATTAGAGAGCAAGGGAATTAATACTATCTTTTCTAATGACCAGGAAAAACTTACTCAATTTTGAAAATATATAGTTTTATTCTTTCCAAATTGGAGATAACATCAATGACAGCCTTATAGGGTTGCTTATTAATTAAATGCAATAATTTCTGTCAGTCATATATGTAAGCTGTAGTATGCCTTTCCAGTCCCTGGGGGCTTTTACTGATGTTGGTATTGTTATAATTCTCACTACTACCACCAATTAGGACTTGTTTTTAAGACCTAGCCTAGAAGAGTGAAAGTGCCTGTGTTGCTGTTCTCTTGAGGTTGGAGATTAGAATCTAAACATATTCCTTCTCTGTTGAGAAAAACTTAAATGGTGATGGGAAAGATACAATTCATTTTGTAGAAATGAAACAGGGGTAGAATGTGCACCATTCTTTTTACTATTCACGAATATGTGAAAAGGGGGCAGATAGGGATTTTTCAAAAGAAAAGAAAAATGAGCAAGGAGAAAAACGTTGCTCCTTTTATCATTTTCTTTCTACTAATACACCCGAGAGGTGATTGACGATACCATGAAAGCTCCAAATGTACAGGATCAGAAATCTCAAACCAGCTCATAAAACTTAGCCACCTGCTAAGTTAGAATCCAATTTGAAGAAACACCACAAATGTATAAGGGGACCTCAAAACACTTTGAAGCCAAGATTAGATTTAGGAAAAAGAGAATCAAAACTCTCAAGTGAGTATGCAAACCATAATTAGGTGGAGCAGTGGCAGTGTCAGAAGCAGATTTGCACAATTCTAACAGCAATTTATGGCGAAATGTAAACTAAAGCCTCTACTGCCTTGTTAAGCCAGTGTCAGTGAAGTGTAAGCCTCAATAAATGAGCTATGTGTCTGCTAGGGAGGGGATCATTGTAAGCACTCAGAAATGGGTTAACATTTTGGAATCTGGGTTGTAATGTAAACATATGTGCTTATAATGTTCCATGGCAGTATTTCTAAAATGTTTTCAGAGTAGCTATGTTTATAGCTCTGGTCTCATATAATTTACATGTACCTTTCCATAAAAATAATCTCTTGATGTTCAAAAGCAAATTAAAAGAAAAGATCTGTTTAAAATAAAAATAAAAAACAACTCTTCAAGACATAGGTTGAAATAATCCGAATTTGTAGAGGTAGATCAGTCACTTCACTGTTTAAAATGCTCCAAGGGTTCCCTTGCAATTTGCAGAATAAAGTTCAAATGCTTTAACATTAGCATAAACTCCCTCAAACACACTTTCTCATTTGTCAATATGTGTCCATTCTGCACAGACACCACATTTTGTGCTTTGATACCAAAAAACTGCAGTTTTTGCCTGCTTCATAGTTGATTCTATTTCTTCAGTTAGGAAAACCGTTCCCAACATTTTAAAATGTTGCTCAGTTGTACATTAGTTCTCACGAAGAGACAGGAATGTTTCCTTGATATTTACCTGGATCATCCAAATTTACCTAAGGATGACCCATACTCCATAACACACACAGACCTTTATCATTCTAATCATTGCCTTGTGTCTATAGTAA